>NW_007730216.1:11140-27761 GCF_000696425.1 Galeopterus variegatus
AAAAAAAAAAAAAAAAAAAAAAAAAAAGTAATGCAATTAGGAGCGAAACCCTCCATCTGGCCACTCTCCCTTGATCAACAACTAGGGAACATTTGGAGGGAGCCAACTGATTTTCTCACCCAGGAGAGGCACTGAGCATTGGTGTCCTGGGCTGCTCCCTTGTCCTTTAACTTTAATCTGACACCTTAGCTTCTAGTTGGAATTAACCATTTAGTTCTGATACTCCTCGGAGTGTCATTTCCAAGCGTGAAACACCCTTTTGTGTTTTTTTGTTTGGTTCGTTTTCCATATTTTTTATATATTTTATTCTGACATCATGTTTTTTTAAAAACAAAAGGATGCAAACATTTGCACTTATCCGTGCCTTTTTCCATGTGGTCTGATTTCAGTACTGCCCATTTGCTGTGCAATACTCCAGTTGGGCTTATTCATTGATTAGCTGCATAATTTCTTCTACATTTTTAACAGACACAGCATACATAGGATTTCAGTTTGGGTTTTTCTTTCCTTTTTTTTCTTTTTTTTAAATAAGTGTGTTTCCTGCTTCTTATTCATATTTTTTCTTTGAATATATTGCACAATATTTTATTATTGAAAAAGATTTTATGTCTCAGGGAAAAAGTTTTTCTCCTTCACTCAGAAGGTGCTAATGTGCATTATCTACTAAAAAAGGTAAGTGATTGGGCCGGCCGGTGGCGCACTGCTACAGTGCGCCGCTTGGGAAGTGTGGTGGCGCTCCCGCCAAGGGTTCGGATCCCACGTACAGACCGGCTGCTCAGAGGTGCGAGAGCAACACCGAGGGTTGCGATCCCGTTGCTGGTCCCGGTACGGGCGCGACACTGAGGGTTGCGATCCGTTGCCAGTCACGTAAAAACACACACGGAAAAAAAAATAAATAAATAAAAAAGGTAAGTGATTATCTGCATGGCCATTCTCAAAGGGGACAATTGATGGGCTTATAGGATCCAAGTCTGAAACGACAGCAAATTATTTCTACTATACATTTTCCAATTCCATGTAACAAGTCTGTTGTTGAAAAGATTCCTCCAATGGGTATCACAGTCTTAAAAATCTGCTGAATACCACAGAGTCTTACAAAAAACTGCCAGAATGGCATGTGCTCCTCGGTAACTGTCACCATAAGAGAACTGAGATCGTATTTCATAAATATCTCAGAGACTCCATGGCTGCCTGCAGCATGGTTTTAAAGTCATGATTAACAATTACTGCCAAATGTGCATGACCTCGGGGATTCCTTGTCCACAGTTATGTGGAAATTTCCTGCTACCTTATTGACATACAGATGACCATAAATTTTGCATGCATCTGGAAATTGCGATGCATCATCTGCCCTTGGTGGAAGTGCTGTTGATGCAGTTTTAAAAATCACATCATGAAGTGAGTGCTCTTCTTGCAGCCTACTCTACATCAGCTGCAGCATCCTCTGCCACTCTTTTTGTTGTGGTGAAAGATCAAATATTGCTGGTTCATAAACTAGACCATCTGTAGCTGCAGCCATTATTTCTGCTAAATCTGCTCCAACACACTGACACTTCATGGCAATGGTAATATCTGTATTGATTCTCAATTTGCTATAAAAATCCTTGTGTACTCCATATTCATATTTCATCCATGTATCTTGATATACTGAAAATTCCAGTATATGGAATTCCAGTATATGGTTAATAAATCCATAGTGGTAAATACTATAACAGAAACTGTATCCCCACTGGCTGAAGTCTCTACATTGTCAGGATCTTTGAAAAGGCATCTGAGTCTCACCAGCTTTAAGGTTTTTTTCTGATTCAGCCACCTCATCTTCAGGAAAACCTTCATATAGTCATGCTTGTGTTATGGTCCCAGCCAACCACCATGTTTCATAGAAGCCTGGTCGCCCAGTAATAGACTTTGGATGTATTGTCCTCTCAAAACTTACGTGGAAATCTGATCCCCAATGTAGCAGTTTGGGAGCTGTTTGAATCATGGGGGTGGATCCCTTATGAAAGGATTAATGCCCTCTGTGGGGGTAGTGAGTTCTCCCTTCATTAGTTCCTGTGAGAGCTGGTTGTTTAAAAGACCCTGGCACCTCCCATCTCTCTTTCTCTCTTGCTTCTTCCCCTTGTGTGATCTGCTTGTACCCATCTGCTACCTGCCACTCTCTGCCATGAGTAGAAGCAGCCTGTGGCCTGCACCAGATGCAGCTGTCTCAGAATCATGAGCCAAATAAACCTATTTTCTTTATAAATTACCTAGTTTCAGATATTGTTATAGCAACACAAAAATGGACTAATACAGAAAATTAGTACTAGAGAAGTGGCATGTTGCTTATAACAAATACTTGAAAATGTGAAAGTAGCTTTGCAACTGGGTGTTAGGCAAATGTTGGAGGAGTTTGGAGGACTCAGAAGAAGACAAAAGACGAGGGAAAGTTTGGAATGTTCTAGAGATTGGTTAAATGGTGGTGACCAGAATGCTTATGGAAATATGGACTCTGATATAAATGAGAAGGGACTTACTAGAAACTGGAGCAAAGATCAACCTTGCTATGAACTGGCAAGGAACTTGGCTGCATTGTTTCCATGCCTTACGACTTTGTGGAAGTTGAGACTTAGGAGTTGTGAACCAGAGTATTTGGTGGAAGAAATTTCTAAGCAGCAAAGCATTAAGGAAGCTGCATGGCTACTTGCCACAGCCTACACTGAGTTATGGCAGAAAAGGCATGATGTAAAGCCAGAATTTAAAAGGCGAGCAGAGTGTAAAGATTTAGAAAATTTGCAGCCTGGACATGTGGTGGAGAAGCAGAGAACATTTTCAGAAGAAAAATCCAATGGTGCTAAGAAGATTAGTGCAAAAAAAAAAGGGATTATTGGCCGGCCCGGTGGCGCACTCAGTAGAGTGCGGCGCTTTGGAGCGTGGTGGCGCTCCCGCCGAGGGTTCGGATCCCATATAGAGACCGGTCCGCTCACTGGTTGAGCGTGGTGCGGGTGCGACACCGAGGGTTGCGATCCCGTTGCTGGTCGCGGTACGGGCACGACACTGAGGGTTGAGATCCCGTTACCGGTCATGAAAACAGACAAAAAGGAAAAAAAAAAGGGATTATTAAGAGAAGAGAAAAAGACAGAAGGCATTGCAGAAGCCTCTGGGGCCAGCCCTTCCATTTCAGGTCTAAAGGCCTGAGGAGACAAAATGGTCTTGGGAACAGGCCTGAGGTGCCCTCCATGGGCTCACTGCCCAGGGCCACCTCAGGAAGCTGCTTCCAGCACCAGCATGCCAGCTGCTTTGGCTGCTCCAGCCATGACTAAATTGGTCCCAGGTGTGGCTGGACCTGCAGCTTTGCAAAATACAAGCCGGGAGCCTTGGTGGCATCCACGTGGTGTTGTCTTCAGGCTGGCTGAATGTCAGAGCTGTGGAGGTTTGGACGCCTCCACCCCAATTTCAAAGGATGGATGGAAAAGTCTGGGGACCCAGGAAGAGATCTGTCACAGGGGCCAAGTCACCATAACCAGCCTTTGCTAGAGTAATGCCAAGCAGAAACGTGGGGTCAGAGTTGCAGCAGAGAAACCCTATCAGCATCATGCCTAGTGGAGCTGTGAGAGTGGGACCTCCATGGATACCCAAGACTTGTGGAGCTACCAGAGTGGAATACCAGCCTGCAAGAGCTAAAGCATCAACTGAGACCAGGAAATTCATAGACGTGAAGCTGCCTGAGGACTTAAGGACCCAACCCTCACACCAGTGAGCAGAGGACATCGAACATGAAGTCAAGGTACATGATGTGCCAGTTTTGAGATTTAACACCTGCCCTGCTGGGTTTCATTCTTGTTTGGGACCTACTACCCCTTTCTTTTGGCCTATTTCTCCCTTTTGGAATGGGAATATGTACTGTATGTTTGTCCCACCACTGTATCTTGGAAGTAGATAACTTCTTTTTGATTTCACAGATGGGACTTTGAACTTTGGACTTTTGAGTTGAAACAAGACTTTGGAGATTAAATGAATGTATTTGCATATGAAAAGGACATGAGTTTTGGGGGATCAGGGGCAGAATGTAGTGGGTTGAATTATGTTCCCCCAAAATTCAAAAGCTTGAATTGTGTCCCCCGAGTTTTACATACTAGAAACTTGGTCCCCACTGTGACTATTAAGAGGGTGGGAAATCCTATTATGGTAATTGAAAGGTGGAGCCATGAAGAGGTGATTAGATTGTAGGACTATGCTGTAGTGAATGGATTAATAATGGTGGTCAGGGGTGTGGTTCTGGGGATTTTAAAAGGAGAATGAATGAGAAGGTTGATCTCTTGCTTTCTCTGCTCTGCCATTTTCTTCAATGTGATACTCTTTCTCTCTCTGCTTCCACCATCTTGCAATGTGAGACACCTGGGTCACTGTTGCCGCCACCAGATGTGTTCCTTGGACTTTGGACTTGTCAGCCTCAGCAACTGTAACCAATAGATTTCGTTTTCTTTATAAATTACCCAGTTTCGTGTGTTTTGTTATAAGTAACAGAAACGGACTAGTGCACCCGGCTTCCCATATATCCGAAACACTCTTGGTTTTGATAAGGTTGTAGGGTTTTTTCCTCATTTTTTGTTTTTATTGGCNAGTGTCCGGGCAGAAGGACCCGACACAGGTTGTGAGAGGGAGAAGTGAAAGTCCGGGGACACGGGGATCCCCAGTGCTCGGCTTCCCTGCCAGACACCACCCTCGGGCCTCAGACCTGAGAGCCTTACCCTGGACCTGGGACCTTGTCCTGACCGCTGTCCTTCTGCACCTATCGATCGTTCTCTGTCACAGGGTCTCGCTGAATCCTGGCCCAGGAGCTAAGTCAGCGCTTTTCAAACGTTTTGGTTTCGGGATCTCTATATGCTCTTTCGAATTAGTGAGGACCCCAAAGGTAATTTTTTATGTGGGTTATATCTGTCAGTATTTACCATATTAGAAATTAAACCTGTTTTAAAAATATTTAATTCATTTAGAACATTATAACCCGTTTCATTTTGATTCATTTTCACGTCGATTGGCTTTTCTAGAATCCGGACACCCAGTGGGAGTGAGGACTGGGGTCACATCATGAGTGTACAGGCAGAGGGAGAAGTGAAACTCCAGTTTCACGGGGGATCCTTGATAATTGTCTTCTTCATCCAGACACCAGCCTTGGGCCTCAGACCTCGAGAGCCACGCCCAGGGACCTGGAACCTAGCCCTGACACCGCTCTTCCTGCGTGGAGCTCTCTTTGTCACATTGTTTCTCTGAGTCCTGGCCAAGGGTATTACAGCTTAGTCGCCAGTTCTTTCTGGTAACTTTTTGGTTTCAGTTTCTCTATGCACTCAGAAATTAGCAGTGATCCCAAAGATACTTTATTTGTATGGATATCTATCACTTTTTACCATATTAGAGGTATTTTTCTAAGTAATTTCTAACAGTATTTCTAAAAATATTAATTTATTTAGAATACTATTAATGACCCATTACATGGTAATGGAAATAATATATTTTTTTATGAAAAATAACCATTTTCCTAAGTAAAACAATGTAATGAGAAGAGTGGATCATTTTACATTTTGGCAAGTCTTTTTCTGTATCAATGAAAAATTGCTGGATTTTTTATATCTGCTTCTGCACACAATCTGTTATTTAGGTTGAAGTGTGTACAAAAAAACCCAGCCTCACATAAATATGCAGGTGTAAAAACCAGTATTTTAAAATAACTTTTTCAGGTAATTGTGGCTATTTATCTTTGGAAACTACACAAATAGTAGTTTCTTAAAGGTCAGTGGCAACCTGAAACCCTATCATTGAATATTTCGTATTGTGTTACAATAAAATCCTTCCTTCCTTGTACATTGAGCGGATCTTGTACTAACATGCTTTTTAAAAAGTAATGCAATTAGGAGTGAAACCCTCCATCTGGCTACTCTCCCTTGACCAACAACTAGGGAACATTTGGAGGGAGCCAACTGATTTTCTCACCCAGGGGAGGCACTGAGCAGTGGTGTCCTGGGCTGCTCCCTTGTCCTTTAACTTTAATCTGACACCTTAGCTTCTAGTTGGAATTAACCATTTAGTTCTGATACTCCTCGGAGTGTCATTTCCAAGTATGAAACACTCTTTTGTGTTTTTTTGTTTGTTTGGTTTTTCATATTTTTTATGTATTTTATTCTGACATCATGTTTTTTAAAAACAAAAGGATGCAAACATTTGCACTTATCTGTGCCTTTTTCCATGTGGTCTGATTTCAGTACTGCCCATTTGCTGTGCAAATATAAGGAGGAGTCATCTTCAAAGCAATACTCCAGTTGGGCTTATTCACTGATTAGCCGCATAATTTCTTCTACATTTGTAACAGACACAACATACATAGGATTTCAGTTTGGGTTTTTCTTTCCTTTTTTTTTTCTTTTTTAAAATAAGTTTGTCTCCTGCTTCTCATTCATATTTTTTCTTTGAATATATTGCACAATATTTTATTATTGAAAAAGATTTTATGTCTCAGGGAAAAAGTTTTTCTCCTTCACTCAGGAGGTGCTAATGTGCATTATCTACTAAAAGAGGTAAGTGATTATCTGCATGGCCATTCTCAAAGGGGACAATCGATGGGCTTATAGGATCCAAGTCTGAAACGACAGCAAATTATTTCGACTATACATTTTCCAATTCCATGTAACAAGCCTATTGTTGAAAAGATTCCTCCAATGGGTATCACAGTCTTAAAAATCTGCTAGAATGGCATGTGCTCCTCGGTAACTGTCACCATAAGAGAACTGAGATCGTATTTCATAAATATCTCAGAGACTCCATGGCTGCCTGCAGCATGGTTTTAAAGTCATGATTAACAATTACTGCCAAATGTGCATGACCTCGGGGATGTGGAATTGCCTTGTCCACAGTTATGTGAAAATTTCCTGCTACCTTATTGACATACAGATGACCATAAATTTTGCGTGCATCTGGAAATTGCAATGCATCATCTGCCCTTGGTGGAAGTGCTGTTGATGCAGTTTTAAAAATCACATCATGAAGTGAGTGCTCATCTTGCAGCCAACTCTCCATCAGCTGCAGCATCCTCTGCCACTCTTTTTGTTGTGGTGAAAGATCAAATATTGCTGGTTCATAAACTAGACTATCTGTAGCTGCAGCCATTATTTCTGCTAAATCCAATACATCTGCTCCAACACACTGACACTTCATGGCAATGGTAATATCAATATTGATTCTCAATTTGCTATAAAAATCCTCGTATACTCCATATTCATATTTCATTCATGTATCTTGATATACTGAAAATTCCAGTATATGCAATTCCAGTTTATGGTTAATAAATCCATAGTGGTAAATACTATAACAGAAACTGTACCCCCACTGGCTGAAGTCTCCAGTGTCAGGGATCTTTGAAAAGGCATCTGAGTCTCACCAGCTTTAAGGTTTTTTTCTGATTCAGCCACCTCATCTTCAGGAAAACCTTCATATAGTCATGCTTGTGTTATGGTCCCAGCCAACCACCATGTTTCATAGAAGCCTGGTCGCCCAGTAATAGACTTTGGATGTATTGTCCTCTCAAAACTTACATGGAAATCTGATCCCCAATGTAGCAGTTTGGGAGCTGTTTGAATCATGGGGGTGGATCCCTTATGAAAGGATTAATGCCCTCTGTGGGGGTAGTGAGTTCTCCCTTCATTAGTTCCTGTGAGAGCTGGTTGTTTAAAAGACCCTGGCACCTCCCATCTCTCTTTCTCATGGAAATCTGATCCCCAATGTGGCAGTTTGGGAGCTGTTTGAATCATGGGGGTGGATTCCTTATGAAAGGATTAATGCTCTCTGTGGGGGTAGTGAGTTCTCGCTTTATTAGTTCCTGTGAGAGCTGGTTGTTTAAAAGACCCTGGCACCTCCCATCTCTCTTTCTCTCTTGCTTCTTCTCCTTGTGTGGTCTGCTTGTACCCGTCTGCTACCTGCCACTCTCTGCCATGAGTAGAAGCAGCCTGAGGCCTGCACCAGATGCAACTGAGAATCATGAGCCAAATAAACCTGTTTTCTTTATAAATTACCTAGTTTCAGAAATTCTGTTATAGCAACACAAAAATGGACTAATACAGAAAATTGGTACCAGAGAAGTGGCATGTTGCTTATAACAAATACTTGAAAAACGTGAAAGTGGCTTTGAAACTGGGTGTTAGGCAAATGTTGGAGGAGTTTGGATGACTCAGAAGAAGACAAAATGACAAGGGAAAGTTTGGAATGTTCTAGAGATTGGTTAAATGGTGGAGACCAGAATGCTTATGGAAATATGGACTCTGATATAAATGAGAAGGGACTTATTAGAAACTGGAGCAAAGATCAACCTTGCTATGAACTGGCAAGGAACTTGGCTGCATTGTGTCCATGCCCTAGGACTTTGTGAAAGTTGGGACTTAGGAGTTGTGAACCAGAGTATTTGGTGGAAGAAATTTCTAAGCAGCAAAGCATTAAGGAAGCTACATGGCTACTTGCAACAGCCTATGCTGAGTTATGGCAGAAAAGGCATGATGTAAAGCCAGAATTTAAAAGGCGAGCAGAGTGTAAAGATTTAGAAAATTTGCAGCCTGGACATGTGGTGGAGAAGCAGAGAACGTTTTCAGAAGAAAAATCCAATGGTGCAAAGAAGATTAGTGCAAAAAAAGGGATTATTAAGAGAAGGGAAAAAGACTCAAGGCATTGCAGAAGCCTCTGGGGCCAGCCCTTCCATTTCAGGCCCAAAGGCCTGAGGAGACAAAATGGTCTTGGGGAACTAGGCCTGAGGTACCCTCCATGAGCTCACTGCCCAAGGCCACCTCAGGAAGCTGCTTCCAGCACCAGCATGCCAGCTGCTTTGGCTGCTCCAGCCATGACTAAATTGGTCCCAGGTGTGGCTGGACCTGCAGCTTTGCAAGATACAAGCCGGGAGCCTTGGTGGCATCCACGCGGTGTTGTCTTCAGGCTGGCTGAATGCCAGAGCTGTGGAGGCTTGGGCACCTCCACCCTGATTTCAAAGGATGGATGGAAAAGTCTGGGGACCCAGGAAGAGATCTGTCACAGGGGCCATGTCACCACAACCAGCCTTTGCTAGAGTAATGCCAAGCAGAAACGTGGGGTCAGAGTTGCAGCAGAGAAACCCCATCAGCATCATGCCTAGTGGAGCTGTGAGAGTGGGACCTCCATGGATACCCAAGACTTGTGGAGCTATCAGAGTGGAATACCAGCCAGCGAGAGCTAGAGCATCAACTGAGACCAGGAAATTCACAGAAGTGAAGCTGCCTGAGGACTTAAGGACCCAACCCTCACACCAGTGAGCAGAGGACATCGAACATGAAGTCAAGGTACATGATTTGCCAGTTTTGAGATTTAACACCTGCCCTGCTGGGTTTCAGACTTGTTTGGGACCTATTACACCTTTCTTTTGGCCTATTTCTCCCTTTTGGAATGGGAATATGTACTGTATGTTTGTCCCACCACTGTATCTTGGAAGTAGATAACTTCTTTTTGATTTCACAGATGGGACTTTGAACTTTGGACTTTTGAGTTGAAACAAGACTTTGGAGATTAAATGAATGTATTTGCATATGAAAAGGACATGAGTTTTGGGGGATCAGGGGCAGAATGTAGTGGGTTGAATTATGTTCCCCCAAAATTCAAAAGCTTGAATTGTGTCCCCCGAGTTTTACATACTAGAAACTTGGTCCCCACTGTGACTATTAAGAGGGTGGGAAATCCTATTATGGTAATTGAAAGGTGGAGCCATGAAGAGGTGATTAGATTGTAGGACTATGCTGTAGTGAATGGATTAATAATGGTGGTCAGGGGTGTGGTTCTGGGGATTTTAAAAGGAGAATGAATGAGAAGGTTGATCTCTTGCTTTCTCTGCTCTGCCATTTTCTTCAATGTGATACTCTTTCTCTCTCTGCTTCCACCATCTTGCAATGTGAGACACCTGGGTCACTGTTGCCGCCACCAGATGTGTTCCTTGGACTTTGGACTTGTCAGCCTCAGCAACTGTAACCAATAGATTTCGTTTTCTTTATAAATTACCCAGTTTCGTGTGTTTTGTTATAAGTAACAGAAACGGACTAGTGCACCCGGCTTCCCATATATCCGAAACACTCTTGGTTTTGATAAGGTTGTAGGGTTTTTTCCTCATTTTTTGTTTTTATTGGCTCAGGAGGAGAGGGGAGCTTTCGTCCTATTGAAGCTGCTTGTATTCTGAAAAATGGGAGTAAAGGAAGGGCTGGACCTGGGTGAGCCCTCCCAGAAGGCTCTGGGAGGGTGGCAGGCAGCCCTTCCCACACAGGCCCTCTCTAGCAGATGTGTACTCCCAGCAGCACACCCGCCACACCTCCCAACTTCCCTGATATGCTGGCCACGTTCTCCAAACTTTGAGCCTCCGAGGGCCTGCACACCAGCAACAGCCCCATGATGGCCATGGTCTACTCCCCCCTGCAAACTTCAGTCTCTTCTGGGCCTCATCCCCTCCCAGCTACCAGGTACCCTGGATCCTGCCCTTCTCCTTCACCACCTTCCACCGCCTCCACTGCCTGCAGCCCATGTTGCCCCCAAAGCCCAGCAGAAAGCCATGACAGTGCTGGGGGGCTGGAGAGGGCAGGGGGTTTCCTGAAGATCACACTGGAAGATTTTATAAAAGAATTTTTGTAGGCAAGGGGGAGGACAGTAAACTTTCTAGGCCACTTGGGTCCTTCAGGAGTTTCTCTTCAGGCAAGTTTTCTTCTCTTTTTCATATATTTCTATAATATATATGAATATATGTATAAAAATAAATTTACATAGAAATAAAAAAAATATATATATATAAATATAACTAATGTATGTGAGAATGGAGCTGGCACACCTTGGGTGCTGGGGTCAGAGGGCAAGGGCAAGGAGAACTCTTCCCTTGGGCCAGCACTGCTTCCTCCAATCCAGCCTTGTGGGGGCTGCTTCAAAGCCAGATGGAGCGATCTTGCCATCACGAGGTGTCCGTTAGCTGCCTCCTTTCAAAAGTCACCCTTCTGGAAGTAGGAAGAGGGCCACCACTGCTCCAGTCCTGGGGGCAGCCAATAATGACTGCAGGAGGGGTCCTAGAAGGGCCTGATGGCCAAATGTGTAGAGAGGGCCCACTTGGCACCACAGGGCTCTCTCCAGCTCTGGGGCTGCCATACCCAGGATTCTTCCCCATCTCCTCTTCCCCACCCCTGATTGCTGGTTGTCACCCCTTGGTGGCACTGTGGCTCTTGTTGCCTCTCCTATTGTCACCCCTATCTCCAGCTGGGGTGCAGGGCTTAGATAGAACTTTAGAGCTGGCCTGGGTCAAAGGCCAGGCTCTGTCCAGAGGGGCACTTGACTGTTTAGTCCTGTGCTGTCCCATGGGCATCCTGCCTCTCCTGCTACATGTCCAGGGTCTGGGGAGCTGGACACAGTGGAGAGCTTGCCTTTGGGCTTAGTTCCAAAGCAGAATCTCATCTCACCAGGGTGAAATTTTAATTTAAAAACTTAGAAAGAGAATTTAACTTCCTGGTTTCCGTGTGCCTGTTGTGTGGCCTTAACCCGAAGGTCATCCAAAACTGTCAGAGAGCCATACAGGCAGGGTGGGTCCCCAAAGGGACTGGCTTCCATTCCACCCCCTTCCCCACAACCCTCCAGGAATTAGGGCAGGACAGTGTTTCTCTGACCCTCACCCCTTTTGCATATTATCCTCCAGTGCAGGTGGTCAGGTGAGCAAGGAAGAGCCTGTTCACCTGGCTGTGGGAGTGGGGGACTGGCCACATGGTTGGGATTCCTTTTTGAGCCTGACCATGCGCAACCATATGCTCTCTCTGGACAGCCATTTCCTGTCCTACCTTCCCGCCTCTCACTCTCTCCTGTGGTCTAAGAGGAACCATGTGCTATTGCAATGAAGACTGGGGCTGGAGTGTCTCAAGGTTTGGGCCCAAAGTGAAGTGAAACTTGAGAGGGGCCCAGCCAAGCAGCTGCCCTGTCCTGCTTCTGGGCCTTCTCATATCTTCTCACAGTTGTTTGTGGGGCAGCCTGTCCTTTAGTGGAGAACTGTGGACCTAGCTGCCCTCTGTCTCCTCTGCATGTGACACATCAACATACTCTGAAGCTGGGTTTGTCCTTTCAGTTTTGTTTCCTGGTTGGAGCACCCTGCTTTCCCAGCCTACAAGAGGAAACCCCTTGAGGGCACGTGGGTGGCCATGCTATGACACTGAGAGGCTGTCCATGTGTGGGAATGGTGGGGGTTGGCCTGGACTACTTGGGGAATGTCATTCCTGGTGTTGGAGTGAGCAGGACCAAAGCCATGTTTGGGCCCAAAACTGCCTGGGCTATAGGAAAATTTCTTTAAAAACAGCTTTTTTCTCAGCATGCATTTCTCTGAGTTCCCTCTGTTCGCATTGTTGTTTGATATGTTGAACCTTGGTTACAAGGCAGTATGACATTATTTACATAAATGTAAAGTTGTTTTCCAGTCAGCTTGGAGCTGCAAATTTGCCATGAGGCACGTACTATTCAGATCCTGAAAAACCAAGGAAGACATCAATAAAGTTATGCTGATTCCACTCTGAAACAAAATCCTATGGGACTCTAAGATAACTTCAAGGACAAGAACAGAAACCAGACGGGGCCTTGGTGAGAACTTGCACCTGGATCCTTGAACAGATCCCGCACACAGCTCATGTCCCTGTCTCTTTTGCTTTTCACTTCCCATGTTTCATTCCCTCAATCCTCTCTTTAAAAACCCCTCAGTAAATCTGAGTCTTTGATATGGTTTTATTTATTCTTTTTTTTTTTTTTGCTGGCAGGTACGGGGATCCAAACTCACTCTAACTGACTGAGCTAATCAGCCATCCCTTTTGAGATAGTTTTAGTCTGGCTGTCTCCTTCAGGTTTACTGGGAAGATAGGTTAGCATAATATCTCCCTCAGGTCACCAGTACTTCTAAATAAAATTGACTCCCTATTCCACCAAAAATTTGACTTTTGGGTCATTTATTTTTATTTGGGGGCAGGCAGCAGGACTTGGGTTTGTTAAGATTTTGTTGAGCCAAGGCAGGAGCTCAGTGCCTTGGGGTAGCAGATTTTGGCAAGCCAAGCCAGGTTTTTGTATGGGGCAGGCAGCCAGACTTGGGTTTGGTGACACCGGTACTTTCCTGGGAGTGGAGCAGGGCCTGGGGGTGGAGGACTGGTCTGTCCCTCCTGGTGCTCTTCCTTGCCAAGCTGGCGAATTGGCTTCTAGACCAGGGAAATTGAGCTGACCTTCTGACATTTCATGGTGGGGCGAGGCCCAAGTGAGAGAAATAGGAGCTGCCTGGAGTGGAGGAGGGGCCCTGGCTCTGCCTCTTGCTTGCAAAGAAAAGGGCATAGGGAGTGGGGGCTGCCCACCCAGGACTCCACTCTTCCCAGCCAGCCACGAGCTTTATGTCGTTCATAAAGACTCACTGGATCTCAGCAGACTGAGGGGAAGAGAAAGAAGCCCCTGCACCCTGCCCAGAGAGAGTGCCTGCCTACCCCACGGCGCCCCTAGCCCAGCCTGCCCTCCTTTGCCCTTTCCTGGTCAGGGGCCAGGAATTGGTTTCTGGGTATCTGTTACACCCTTCCTTTCCTCTCCTGTGTGATTCTGTTGCCCCTCCTGCGCACACCCCACAGTGGGTCTCTTGCCCCAGACATCCTTTTCCCATGTCAGAGGGGCAGATGGGATCTGGGGGTGAGAGGAGCCCCATCTTCAACTCGGGGCACCTCCTTCCCTCTGAGGCTGAGAACAGACCTGAGGGAGAAAACTGCTTTAATGACCTCAGCGCTCTGTTGTCCTCAGGATGGGGGCAGCTCTCCCATCTATTGGGGGCCCCCTAGAATCTGACTGAAGGCCCAAGCTCAGGAGGTTGAGACTCCTCCATCCTGGGAGCTTCCACTGAGATGTCCCTTGCAGTGGCTGCACCGGCCCCACCACATTCCTCTGTCCCCTCCCATCTGTCAAGCCCGTCAGCACAAAGGACTAAAGACAAAGGGGCAGCAGAGAGGCCTCTCACCCGCCCGCAGGTTTGGAATTACGCGGTGCTGCGCAAACTGAGCCAAGCCGGCAGCTGGAGCAGGACCAGGACCAGCCCTCCAGCCTCTGGGCACGTGCTGGCCACACCTGTTCACCCCTGCCGGGATGCCTTTGCTCTCTATCCTCCTGGGGAGGAGGCAGCAGAGTTGGCACGGCAGCGCCTGGCACGAGCCCCTCTGCCGAGGATGGCCTCAGGGCGGCTGTGTCTGCAGCAGCCCCTCAGGGGTGAGCAGCAGAGGACGGCAAGCAGAAACCTTCCCGGGCACCTGCAGGGCGTCGTTCCTGGCTGGCGCCACTGCTTTGCCCCACGCCAGGAGCAGCGGGAGAGCAGCGGGCCGCTGGCGCCCTCCCCTCCGAGTTACAGCTCCCACGCCGACACCCCAGGTCCCAACTACCCAGAGCGCCTCCGCGAGTGGGGCCAGCCCGCCGGCCTAGAAGGCAGGCTGGGGCCCGGTCTGGAGGGCGCCGACGGCTGGGCCAGCCGCCCGGAGCCCGGGGCTGTGCCGCCCTCCTTTCCCTGCGCACAGTCCCAGCTTCCGGAGCCCCAGCACCCTCCGAGAACGGCTTAACCCGTTTGGAGGCTGTAGGGCTAATTCTCAGACTGCACACCAGCCCCGCGCTCCAACAGCAGTTCTGCCAAGTGGACCCGGGGTGGTGGAGGCGCCTCAAGGGGCTGCCCGGCCAGCAGCGGGCACCTCCCTGCCTCTCCATCTTCCTTTGCCAGGACTGTCAGAGAAGCCTCGCCGACCTGGGTTTCTTCCTGGACATTTATTTATAGTTCTGTTCAGTGAGCAGTGGTGGCCCGCGGCCCGCGGGCGGGCTCTTCCAGCCGCTCCCCAGATGCACGTCCATGTGCACCTCCAGCCCCGGGTGCTGCCCTGCGGGTTCGCCGTCTTCGTGGGGCTGGGTGTGAGGGCCATGTCTGGATGCGACAGACGCCCCTCCCCCTCGGAAGAGACTGGTCTGTCTTTCCATCAACCCAAAGAAACTGCCAGACAGGGTGGGCTGAGATTGTCTGCCTCACTCCCACACCCGCCAGGGTCCCAACCAGCTTGCCTAAAACCCAGGGATGTAGGGAGCAGCCCCATTAGCCCGGCTGAGACCGGGTACAAAGCCGGGGGCAAGGGGACGGCCAGGGCTGAGTTGTGCAGTGCAGCCTCCTAAGCAAACAGTTAAGGCCCCCTTCATAATCTTTGTGAATGAAAAATAAATAAGAAAACAAGCACGCTTGCAGGGGCCAAGAGCCTGAACCCCCCCCCCCAAAAAAAAAAAACTAATACATTGGTTCTGCAGGTCCACTCACGTTATTCCAAATGGCAGGATTTCTTTTTTTGTGTGTTTAAGGCTGAATAACATTCCATTTTTTTCTTTATCCATTCATCTGTTGATGGATATTTAGGTTGTTTCCATACCTTGGCTATTGTGAAAATGCGCACAGTCCCAGCTTCCGGAGCCCCAGCACCCTCCGAGAACGGCTTAACCCGTTTGGAGGCTGTAGGGCCAATTCTCAGGCTGCACACCAGCCCCGCGCTCCAAGACCACTTCTGCCAAGTGGACCCGGGGTGGTGGAGGGGCCTGAGGGGGCTGCCCAGCCAGCAGCGGGCACCTCCCTGCCTCTCCATCTTCCTTTGCCAGGACTGTCAGAGAAGCCTCGCCGACCTGGGTTTCTTCCTGGACATTTATTTATAGCTCTGTTCAGTGAGCAGTGGTGGCCCGCGGCCCGCGGGCGGGCTCTTCCAGCCGCTCCCCAGAGGCACGTCCATGTGCACCTCCAGCCCCGGGTGCTGCCCTGCGGGTTCGCCGTCTTGGTGGGGCTGGGTGTGCGGGCCATGTTTGGATGCGACAGACGCCCCTCCCCCTCGGAAGAGACTGGTCCGTCTTTTCATCAACCCAAAGAAACTGCCAGACAGGGTGGGCTGAGATTGTCTGCCTCACTCCCACACCCGCCAGGGTCCCAACCAGCTTGCCCAAAGCCCAGGGATGTAGGGAGCAGCCCCATTAGCCAGGCTGAGACCGGGTACAAAGCCCGGGGCGAGGGGACGGCCAGGGCTGAGTTGTGCAGTGCAGGCTCCTAAGCAAACAGTTAAGGCCCCCTTCATAATCTTTGTGAATGAAAAATAAATAAGAAAACAAGCACGCTTGCAGGGGCCAAGAGCCTGAACCCCCCCCCCCAAAAAAAAAAAACTAATACATTGGTTCTGCAGGTCCACTCACGTTATTCCAAATGGCAGGATTTCTTTTTTTGTGTGTTTAAGGCTGAATAACATTCCATTTTTTTCTTTATCCATTCATCTGTTGATGGATATTTAGGTTGTTTCCATACCTTGGCTATTGTGAAAATGCTGCAATGAACATGGGAGTGCAGATATGTCTTTGAGATCTTGGTTTCACAATGTATACATATATCAAATCATCAAGTTGTACACCTTAAATATATACAGTAAAAAAGTAATGCATTGGTTCATTGAGTGTCTTATCTTCCAGTGCTGACACACTTCATAACACATTATCAAAAGTTTACATTTGTTAGTATTATCACAGATCCCACCAGAAAAGTTTGTAAGTATTTGGAAGATAT
>NW_007730216.1:28523-34012 GCF_000696425.1 Galeopterus variegatus
ACATGTATGTATAATAAAAAAATATAAATAAATAAATAAATAAATAAAAGTGAAACTGGTTTTGTTTTTTCTTCCTGCAAGAAGTGGTGGTGAAGAATACAAAAACTACCATTACATGGGCTGGCCCATGGCTCACTTGAGAGAGTCTGGTGCTGATAACACCAAGGCCACAGGTTCGTATCCCTATTATATAGGGACGGCCGGTTAACTCACTTGGGAGAGCGTGGTGCTGACAACACCAAGTTAAGGGTTAAGATCCCCTTACTAGTCATCTTTTTTAGAAACAGCAACAACAACAAAAAACTACCATTGCAGTTTGGTGCCACAGCCTTGATTCTTTGCTAGTTGACAGCAAATTTATCTCAGCACAAATGTTAACAGTGTGAAAGGCACATACTGTTTTAGTAATGTTATGAAAACAGTTCTGATCTTGGGGATCACATGAAAGGGTCTCAGTGACTCCAAGGGCTTAACAGGCCACATACTGAGTATGCTGTTCTGAGTAAACCAGGGGGTTCACTGGCCCTAACTGGCCCCAGCCTCTTCACTTCTCAGAATCCCTCTTCCTGAGCTGAACTTTCTGCCTCGGAAAACTTTGTTTAGGGCTCTGCCCTAGGGCTCTTCTATAAGAGAACCGACCCCGTGGAAATTTGATGCCAATGAGTATCCTTAGTCTGGGAAGAGATATGGAGGGACAGATGTTTCTCCTTTGGAACTGGGAACAGTTTGTGGAGTGAGCCACGGGCCGGCCCCATGAGCTGAACTTTCTGCCTCGGAAAACTTTGTTTAGGGCTCTGCCCTAGGGCTCTTCTATAAGAGAACCGACCCCGTGGAAATTTGATGCCAATGAGTATCCTTAGTCTGGGAAGAGATATGGAGGGACAGATGTTTCTCCTTTGGAACTGGGAACAGTTTGTGCCTGAAGGCACCAGACAGATTCACTCATTGACCCATTTTGATTCTGTTATACATCAGCTTTATATGCATCCTTCTCCCATACAGCTGGATATTGATGCAATCTGTGCAAGAAGTAATCTTGGCTCCTTCATTCTAAAAGTATCCAATGCACCTGACTTGAGGCCCACAAAGCATCAAGAGCAGTGCTGTCCAATAGAACGTTCTGTGATGAAGGAATTGTTCTGTATCTGTGCTGTCTAATAGAGTATGGCTAACTATATGTGGTTACTGAGCAGTTGAAATGTGGCTAGTGTGACTGAGCAGTTAAATTTTAATTTTATTTAACTATAATTTTATTTATATTGTCATTATAATTATTATTGGTGGCTGGTTTGTACAGGGATATTTATATTAAATGTGATTTTATTTCATATTAAAATTATCTTACATAGAAGCCATGGGTTTGTCTATGTGGGTGTTGGAATAAAGAATGCCTTAAAATAATGAGTGTCCATAAAAGTTTAATAACAGATATTTTTAAAAACAAGAGTGTACAGACATTAACCAAAACATAGCTCATCATTGCAAGGTCAAAAACGCTCATCATTGAGACCAATCCCTGTCTATATTTCACTGGGACAATTGCGGTTATTGTTTTTTTAACCTGCTAAACATAAGACAAATGACATTTCACTTATATCAGAAGAAAATATTATTGAATGCCACACATATCAAATACCCTGGAACTCTGTTGATATATTTTTTGAATTATGGTTTGTTGTTTATTCTTTTGTTTTTTTGAACTATAAAATGAGAAATTTAAATCTCAAAATTCACCACCTTAGAATTATTTACCTATTGCTTTTCACTCTTCCCTCCAATTCAAACAACTGACTCTGTTTCCCTTTACCATTGGACACCTCTCCCACCATTGTCTTTACGTAGGTGAAAATATGCTAGGCTGGCTGGTTGGCTTAGTTGGTTAGAGTGGGTATTACAACACCAAGGTCAAGGGTTCAGGTCACCGTATGTGCCAGCTGCTCCCTGCCCCTCCCAAAAGAAAAAAGCCAGACTAGTGAACGATGCAGTCAAGATGGCTGAAGGTGACCCTAAGAAACCAAAGGGCATGATGTCTGCATTTGCTTTCTTTGTGCAGACGTGCAGAGAAGAACACAAGAAGAAAAATTCAGAGGTCCCTGTCGATTTTGTGGAATTTCCCAAGAAGTGTTCTAAGAGGTGAAAGACAACATCTGGGAAAGAGATGTGTAAATTTGATGAAATTGCAAAGGCACATAAAGAATGCTATGATTGGGAAGTGAAGGATTATGGACCAGCTAAGGGAGGCAAGAAGGACCTGAATGCCCCCAAAAGGCCACCATTTGGGTTTTTCCTCTTCCGTTCTGAATTCCGCCCCAAGATTAATTCCATAAACCCTGGTATCTGTATTGAAGACATGGCCAGAAAGCTGGGTGAGATATGGAATACCTCAAGTGACAGTGAAAAGCAGCCTTATATCACCAAGGTGGCGAGTCTGCAGGAGAAGTCCGAGATGGATGTTGCTGACTGCTAAGTCTAAAGGAAAGTTTGATGGCACAAAGGGTCCTGCTAAAGTTGCCAGGAAAAAGGTGGAAGAGGAAGACAAAGTAGATGAGGAGGAAGAAGAGGAAGAGTATGAACAAAAAGCTGTTTATCTGTCAAAAAAAAAAAAAGAAAGAATATATGCACAAAATTTTAATAATAGTGGTGTGATGATTAATTTTATATGTCTACTTGGCTAGGTTATGGTGTCTAGTTGTCTGGTCAAACACAAATCTAGATGTTGTTCTGGAAGTACTTTTCAGTGTGATTAATATTAAAATCAATAGACTTTGAGTAAACAGATTACCCTTCATTAAGGGAATTATCCTCCATTAAGGTGGGCCTCATCCGATCAGTTGAAGGGTATAAGAAAAAAGACCAGTTTTCCAAAGAAAAATGAATTTGGTCTTAAGACTGCAATGTAGAAAAAATGTCAAAGTTTCTAGCCAGCCTGACCTCTTCTGCAAATTTCAGACTCAAGAGAAAAACATTCGGCTCTTACCTAAATTTCCAGCCTGCCAGCTTGCCTTGTGGGTTTCACATTTGCTAGCTCCCATGATTACCTTAGCTAATTCCTCAAGATAAATCTCCCTGATAGAGTTTGGATGTGTTGTCCTCCCAGAACTCATGGAAATCTGATCTCCAGTGTGGCAGTTTGACTCATGGGGTCAGATCCCTCATAAATGGATTAATGCTCTCCCTAGGTGGGGGGATTAATGAGTTGAGTTCTCTCTTGGTTAGTTNAATGGATTAATGCTCTCCCTAGGTGGGGGGATTAATGAGTTGAGTTCTCTCTTGGTTAGTTCACAAGAGATCTGGTTGCTTAAAAGACCCTGGCACCTCCTCTCTCTCTCTTGCTTGCTCTCGCCATGTGATCTGCTTGTACCTGCCGGCTGCCTGCTACTTTCTGCCATGAGTAGAAGCAGCCTGAGGCCCGGGCCAGACACAGCTGTCCCAGAATCGTAAGCCAAATAAACCTCTGTTCTTTATAAATTCCCCAGTCTCAGGTATTCTGTTACAGCAACACAAAACGGACTAATACACTTTCTCTACATAAATATAGGTAGATCTTACTGGTTGTGTTTCTCTGGAGAACCCTGACCACTCCATATTTTGGTACTGAGAGTGGTTCTAGAGTAATTTTTAATTGACACATAATAATTGAACATATTTGTGGGGTACAGAGTAATATTTCGATACACTGTGTGATGATCAGATCAGGCTAATAATCATATCCTTCACCACAGATGTTTATCATTTCTTTGTGATGAGAACATTTGAACTCCTTTCTCTTAGCCATTTAAAAATATACAGTAAATTATTATTAATTTTAGACACCCAGCACTACTATAGAATACTAGAACTTATTCTTCCTATCTAGCTGTAATTTTGTATCCATTAAACGATCTCTCCCTATCCCCCCTCTCCCCTACCTTTTCCAACCTCTACTGACTACAGTTCTACTCTCTACTTCTGTGAGTAGAGTGAATGACTTAAGGATAAAATTTCTGGATTAGTTCTTGAGTTTCTGGAATTAGTTTTAAAATTTGAATTAAATTTCTGGAATTAGATTTGAAACACTAGTGACTCTATTGCCATTAGTAAAGACAACACTGATAGTCCATGGCCTGATGTGGCAATAGAGATATGTGGATACCCCAATCTAATATTTATGAGACAAGTTTCTGGGTGACTGTGTATTTGACACCTTAGAACATTTTTGTCAAACTACCAAGCATAATGAGATTCGCTGTTTGCTCCTAACGTCACTGGACAAAGGAAGAAAAGACAAGGATGAGCTCAAAGATTCAAGTTCCCTGCTCAGTATCACATAAATGACCTAAAAGTTTCTATGCCTGCCCTGAGAGCAACTCTTGCAGCCACAGAGCTGAGATTGCTGAAAACCAGACCCAAAGTCTCACCCTGCCAGTGGCTGAATTACAATGTAATTTGAACATCCCAAATCTGCAGGATGTCTGCTGAAAATGTGAGGCATTTATTAGAAAAGAATGATATCCTGCAAATTAGAATGGGAACATGTGGAAAGNTGTGAGGCATTTATTAGAAAAGAATGATATCCTGCAAATTAGAATGGGAACATGTGGAAAGATCCTGATGAAAGTGGAAACACTGAACCCCTAAATTCTGCTGAGTTTTCTTGTCCAGCGCCATCTGAGATTAACCCAGTGTAGTCTGAAGGAAACGTAATGGCCTCGCCTGTGGTAGCTGCCTTGCAAGAAACTGCAGTTCTCCTCAGGACCCATCTCCACCACCACTCTTCGCTTTTCGGTCTATAACGGACTCAAGTCTCAGCAGGCCCCAAGAGGTGTGGTACAAACAAATAAATAAATAAAGTGTGACCCATTAGGAGGTGTGCTATACTCCAAAATAACTAAAATAATATAATATAAAATTTTAAAAAATTAAAATAACATATTTTAAAATTAAATTATAAATTTTAATTATAAATTAAAAATTAAAATAATATAATTTTTCCAATTTATATAGACAGAAATCCAGAGAATATGTATGGCAATGAATATGAGGGTTATGGGATAAAGGAGGAAAGAACATAATGTTGGGTCAGGCCAAACTTATTGATATGGGCTCACTAAGCAGAGATTCTGGATCTAATTGTTGCAGCTTGGAGGATTAGAAAGGGCTTCAACCATTTGTTTGTTTGTTTGTTGGGCTGAAACATAGACCAAAAGGTACCTAAAGCAAATCAAGCTGATCTAGGTTTTTAATTTTGTTTTGTTTTGTTTTTTGGCATTTAGCCAGTACAGGGATTGAACCCTGGACCTTGGTGTTATCAGCACCACACTCTAACCAACTGACCTAACTGGCCAGCCCAAGTAAATCAAGTTGAAATTATAGAACTGCTGTGGTATACTGTAGAGAAAAGTATCCAAAGGCTCAGAAAGATTGAAATGTTAGAGTGGATTTATCATTCAAAAGCTCTTCACTCACCTGGATCCAGAGGACATACATTTCACCAGGACTATAATAAATTT
>NW_007730216.1:34269-38149 GCF_000696425.1 Galeopterus variegatus
GTTTTGTTTTGTTTTGTTTTTTGGCATTTAGCCAGTACAGGGATTGAACCCTGGACCTTGGTGTTATCAGCACCACACTCTAACCAACTGACCTAACTGGCCAGCCCAAGTAAATCAAGTTGAAATTATAGAACTGCTGTGGTATACTGTAGAGAAAAGTATCCAAAGGCTCAGAAAGATTGAAATGTTAGAGTGGATTTATCATTCAAAAGCTCTTCACTCACCTGGATCCAGAGGACATACATTTCACCAGGACTATAATAAATTTGTGAGGGGGATCCTAGCATCCCTGGAAGAGCTCTGTGATCACTCTTATCTGTAGATCAGAAATTACAGTGGGATCTGCCAGCACTGCATTGGAAACTTAAACAAACGGGAATAATTGGATACTGGGGTGGCAGGGGCCAAGCGGCAGCACAAAATCGCCAAAGACACGGTGGCTGTGGTTACCAGAACTGACTTGCAGGTACCTATGGCGTTGGCTAGTTAATCATGGTGCCCCTAGAAATAAAACAGGGCAGCCTACTAAATTCTTACTTGATCTGTATAAACAGAAAACTCCTAGGTCAAGTGAACAGATGTCTAACTTGAACCATAAAAACGGAATCACGACCCCTCAATCAATTCTCAGACTTGAGCCAGTTTACAGAGCCAGAATTCCCAGAATGAAGGGGAGAAGGTGATGTGAAGAAGGAGGCAGAGGTTGGAGTAATGTGGCAACAAGCCAGGAATGCCGGGAAGCTGCTGGAAGCTGGAAGAGGCCAGAAATGGATTCTATCCCAGAGTGACCAGCAGGAGTGTGGCCCTGTCAACACCTTGATTTTGGAATTCAGGCCTTCAGAAACGTGAGAAAATATTTTTCTGTTGTTTTAAGCCGTGAAATTTGTGGTAATGTGTTTCAGAAAACTAGCACACCACATGAACCATGATAGATTAAGTTGATATGCTGTGTCGAGAACAGCACTTGACCTCCTTTCAAAAACCCATAATTGCAGTCTAACCATGATCAACCAACCTCGATGTAAGGGACACTTACAGTGTATCTGGCCGTACTTCTGACAAATGTCAAGGTTATCAAAAACAAGGAAAGTAAGTCTGAGAAACTGTCACAGGCCAGAGGAGGCTAGAGAGACATGTAAGGGACTAAATGTAATGTGACATCCTGGAAACAAAAAAGGACATTAGGAGAAACTAAAGAAATACAAATTAAGTATACAAATTAGTCAATAATAATGTATCAATATTGCTTCATTAGCTGTGACAAATGTACCATAGTAATGTAAGATGTTAAAAGTAGGGGAAACTGAGTTTGGAGTGTATGGGAACCTTTGCATTTTCCTGTAAATTTAAAAGTATACTAAAATTTAAAAGAAGTTTATTTTAGGAACTAGCACTCAGAAAAGAAACAGGGAGTAGAAGGAAATACCCACTTTTCTATTTCCCTAGATGTTGCCATCATAGGGCTGGAGAGAACGGTTGTGGTGAGAAGAGATGGAGACTTCAGAGGCAGGACAGGGCTCCTGAACTCTCCTCTCCTCTGATCCTTGCCCAGCTCTCGAGCCTGACCCCTATGGATTCCAGGGCTGCTCAGAGGCCTCTCCATCCCCCGGTGATGTCCAGCCCCAGGGGCGGCCGTCTCTGCCTGACTTACAGCCCAGACTCTTCCTGGGCTGCTCATCAGAACCCGAGAGCAGCGCGGCGGCGCCCCCGTGTGGCCACAGGGCTGAGCGCAGACGACCCGAGCTACCCTTTCGCCGGCTCAACCCAGGGTCTCCCCGGACTCTCCGCACCCCGACAGGGTTCTGCACACAAGGCGGAGCCCTGTCCCCTGTCAAACTCGTAGCTGAAATGTTTCCCCAAATCCACGCTGACGTAGACATTTTCTCCTTACTGAGTGACCATGGCCTGCCTCCGGGTATACCGCGGTCTGCACGCCATAACAGTTCGGGATGCGCCCCACAAACCACTGGACACCCTCAGTCTCCTGGGATGGGACCTCGGACTCCCGAGATACTGACACTCGTTCCTGCTGCTTCACCTCCTCCTGGGAATCAATCCCGGATTCTCCAACCCTAGGGTGGCGGGCCGAGGGGGGACGTGGCGTAGGAGGTGAAGATTTTATTACGCTACGGCGACATGGGCCAGGACACGGGGCTCTGCCTCCTTCCCAATACTTTCCCGGAATCCGAGGGCGGACCCTCCACAACTCCCCAGACCTTCAGGACCCAGGCGTCCGACCACCCAGGACACCAAGTGCGGACCCTCCCCCTCAGGCGTCGGAACCCCCGCCCTCGTGGAGCCTGGAGGGGACCCGTTCCCCCTCCCCAGCCCCTAGAGCCCAGGACCCCGGCGTCCTGCCTCTTCTCGCCCTTCGCGGACATCAGCAGACACTGACCTGCTGTGTGGAGGCCTCAGGCCTCGCCTCTTGCCACCTCCAGTGTCTGAAATGAAACCTCCTGCGCTACTGGACCCAGATCTAATTTCTGGCTGTGCCGTCTGAGCCACGGTTTGGGGGTCGCGGACCAGGAGAGGCTCCCCAGACCCGCGCAGGCTGCCGCTGAGCAAAGCGGCGGATGTCGGCGCTGTGGCTGGGACCTCGTCACTGAAGAACCCGGCGACCTGGCCCCGAGAGGCTGCGGCGGGGCAGGAAGGGGCGCTGCGGGGCGCTGTGCCCGGCAGGCTCCCGCACGGGATCGCCCGGACAACGGCCGCGAGGCCCGCCCTGAAATCACACAGCGGGAAGCGCCTGCCTTCTCCGCCCCAGACTCGCCTTAGGCAGTTCTGGTCCCTCGGTTTCCTCCGGCCTTCACGGTTTATGGAGCATCTGCTTTGCGTCGGGCACTATCCTAGGCGCTTGGGATACATCAAACCAAACAGGCAGAAATCCCTGCCTTCGTGGAGCTTATATGCAGACGGAAGACTCGGCCAATTAACAAAATAACTGCAGGAAATGATGGGGGTGTCCGAAAGTAAAGAGCGATTTAGAGAAAAAGACCAAGGTAGGGAACACGAGGGAGCTGATTGTGATTTTTAAATAATTATCGTCAAGGTAGGCTTTACTGAGAGGAGACATTTGAGCTAAGTCAGAACCGAAGCAGGTGAGGGAGTGAGCCCTGGGGTTACTCGGAGGAAGAATGTTCTGGGATGACCCTCTGCAGTATCTGGGGCTCTGCTGGAGAAAGCACTGAGGCTGCAGCAGGAATGGAGGTGGGCAGACTTCAGGAAGGACTGCCTGTTGTAGATTGTGGGGATCTGGGTTTATGCATCTCATGAGCATTCACCACCTGTGCCTCGAGCTTCTTGAACTCCTCAAGGTTGTGGGAGAGTGAAGGGTCTAGTGTGTGGAGGGAGATGTGGGGGGAAGCTGTGGTTGGGTTCCACCCACAAACCTGTCTCTGTGCTCTTTCTCTCCTGCACCCAGAATTTGAGGTGTAAGTGATTCTGATGTGGTCAGCAAATCCTAGAGTCTCTGGATCTGGAGGAAAGACTACCTGTGGTAGGACCTAACATTAAGAAGTTTTTAACCCCTGGAGGATCAAAACAATAATTTCAAGAAAAGTTAACCACAAGAAAAAGAATGCAACATATTTCATCCATAATCTTTTATAGTGATTGTGTGCAAAAATTATAATATCTGGGGTATATTGAGTTAAATAAAATACATTATTAAAATTTATTTTGGGGCCGGCCCGGTGGCGCACTGCTACAGAGCGCTGCTTGGGAAGCGAGGCGGCGCTCCCTCCTAGGGTTCGGATCCCACATACAGACCAGCCGCTCACTGGCTGAGTGAGGTGCGGGAGCAACACCGAGGGTTGCAATCCCGTTGCCGGTCCCGCCCCGGTACGGGCGCAACACTGAGGGTTGCGATCCGTTGCCGGTC
>NW_007730216.1:39309-40457 GCF_000696425.1 Galeopterus variegatus
AAGAAAGAAAGAAAGAAAGAAAGAAAGAAAGAAAGAAAGAAAGAAAGAAAGAAAGAAAGAAAGAAAGAAAGAAAGAAAGAAAGAAAGAAAGAAAGAAAGAAAGAAAGAAAGAAAGAAAGAAAGAAAGAAAGAAAGAAAGAAAGAAAGAAAGAGAAAGAAAGAAAGGGGCCGGCCCGGCGGCACACTGGAGAGTGCGCTGCTTGGGAGTGTGGCGGTGCTCCCGCCGAGGGTTCAGATCCCATGTGGAGACCGCTGCGTGGTGTGGGCGCGACATCGAGGGTTGAGATCCCGTTACCGGTCAGTAAAAAAGACAAAAAGAAAAAAATAAAAGATTAAAAAAAAAAGAAAGAAAGAAAGAAAGAGAAAGAAAAGGAAGGAAAGAAAGAAAAAGAAAGAAGGAAAGAACAAAAAGAAAACAGTATCCTCTCTGTACAGGCCAACTGCCAAAAAAATAAAAAGAAAAAGAAAACAGTATCCCTCCCTCACTGAATTACACTGAAGCCCTTTTTATAAACATGTGTGTGGCTCTATTCATATGTAATTTATTCTATTCCATTGATCTATAACCATTGTTATGCCAATACCACACTGCTTTGATTACTGTAGGTTTATAGTAATGTGGAGTGTACTAACATTTATAAAGCAAATGTATTTCACAAGGCCTAGCTTCCAAAGCCCTGTAGTTTCAGGTATGACCTAACTTTTTAAAGTTACACATAGAAATGTTAAGCTTGTGAAAGACAGAAAAATTTCCCTGGGCTAAAGTCTCTATTGTAGATAAAGAATTGTAACACAGCAAAATTGCTGGCTCAAAGGGCAGATGTCCTTGGTGCAGGTTAACCTATTGATCCAAATGTTGAGAAAGCTGCTTGATTGTTGTGTAAATATACTGAGGAAATTGCTGTAGGAAAAGAAAGTGTTTGCTAAGAACAAGCTTTTGTTGGTGGATCGACTTAACCTTTTACAAATTGCATTATGGAATGTCACTTTATTTCACTGATATTACTAGTTTCCATTTTTAAAACTATACTTAGCCATAACTCTGCCCATGTTCTTATGTTCTTTGTAATGATTAAATTAACTGAGTTTTTTGGGCCGGCCTGTGGCTCACTCGGTAGAGTGCGGTGCTGATAACACCAAGGCCACGG
>NW_007730216.1:42199-47701 GCF_000696425.1 Galeopterus variegatus
TTGATCTAGGTCTTGAGGAGTTCACTAAGGGCTGTTGACTGTAGAGAAAGAAATTTGAGCCTTGTTTACATATGTTTTGGAATATGCTTTGAATACCCAGAAGTGGAGAGTTTCAGCATTACAGACCCTTTCAGAAATTGTCGGGCCGGCCCGGTGGTGCACTGGAGAGTGCGCTGCTTGGGAGCGCGGTGGCGCTCCTGCCGAGGGTTCGGATCCCATGTGGAGACCGGTTCCCGCTCACTGGTTGAGCGCGGTGCGGGCGCGACACCAAGAGTTGCGATCCCGTTACCAGTCAGTAAAAAAGACAAAAAGGAAAAAAAAAAAAAAAGAAATTGTCATAAAGAACCATGCGGCTGCCTGGTTAGCTCAGTTGGTTANTTGATCTAGGTCTTGAGGAGTTCACTAAGGGCTGTTGACTGTAGAGAAAGAAATTTGAGCCATGTTTACATATGTTTTGGAATATGCTTTGAATACCCAGAAGTGGAGAGTTTCAGCATTACAGACCCTTTCAGAAATTGTCGGGCCAGCCTGGTGGTGCACTGGAGAGTGCGCTGCTTGAGAGCACGGTGGCGCTCCTGCCGAGGGTTCGGATACCATGTGGAGACCGGTTCCCGCTCACTGGTTGAGCGCGGTGCGGGCGCGACACCGAGAGTTGCGACCCCGTTACCAGTCAGTAAAAAAGACAAAAAGGAAAAAAAAAAAAAGAAATTGTCATAAAGAACCATGCGGCTGCCTGGTTAGCTCAGTTGGTTAGAGCACAGTGTTGTAAGGGTTCAGACCCCTGGCCAGCCACCAAAAAAAAAAAGCTTGCTCAGATGTTCAATAACTTCGAAGGTACAAGACAGGAAGGTTTGCAATAAAGACCTTTTGTTTTGAGAAGACGTGTAAATCACAATATGGCATGTTAGCTATTCACATCTGTCCCCATGCTAACAAAAATGGATGAACAAAATATTAAAGACAACATAAAAATATTGATGGACTTGCACTGTAGTAGGAATTGTCTAACCAAAACTCAGAGAGCTCTGAATTTACTTTTGTCCTGAGCTCATTTACTTAATGTAGAAAAAATAAGCTTTAGTTTTCATGTCCTCATAAGTCATTTGGAATAGAAGGCATAGCACTCAAAGTGGGAAACCTAATAGGATGATTCCCCCTATTAAGCTGGAACTCGTAAAGCCAGGTCCTCAATGTAAGATAAATGTCCTAAGCTTAAAGGACGAAAGGTACACCCTTCTTGGTGCTGAGGGGAGTGGGAGGAAAACTTGCTCCTAAGGTTAAACACAAGTGGCCCCTCATCTGGAGTTGCAGCCCAAGTTCATACTAGTTGGGTGGTCTGAAAACTATCAAGCCATGAATTCCTTTTAAAGTAGGTCAGACTCCAAGTAGCCAGGCAAAAGCAAACACAATGCTCTCTGGAGGAATCTACTACCATCCACACAGAAGCAAAATGAGCACTTAACAGTAAAACAACAACAACAACAACAACAACAACAACAATGAAACTGTGTTCACAAGATAGAAGTCATCATGAAAGATGAAGCAGAAACAGCAGACAGCAGAATAATAATATGATATAAAATAGCAAACTTTAAAATATTTTCAGTGAACAAGAGCTAAATAATGTCCAGGAAAAATTGAAACAACAAATATACAACATTTAGAAATGAAAATATAACACTTGAAATTAAAATCTCAGTGGGTTTTTCTAGGTAAAGACAATTTGACACAGACAGATCACTACTGAAGGAAGCTCTTTTTTTAAAAAATTAAATTTTATTTTATCAATATACAACGTGGTTGATTTTTGTGTCCCTTTACCAATTCCTCCCTCCGCCCTCCCTCTTCCCCCTCTCTCCTACTGAAGGAAGTTCTAAAGAACATACTTCAGGCTACAGGAGAGGTCCTAGGTGGAAGGTATGAGATGAAAGAAAAAACAAACAAAAATAAAGGTAAAAGTGTGGTTAAATTTAAATTAAGGTTAACCATGGGAAAAAATGAAAATGTCTGATGACATTAAAAAGGATAGGATATAAGTTGGAAGGGCATAAATATAATTAATTGAAATCTGAATTCTTTTTCTCCTTTCTCCACAGTAATGCTAGATTCTTTTCTTTATTTTCCAATTAAAAATTTCAAGATNCCATGTTATATTTCCAACTCATTATTGAATTGTTTAGTACTGCAGATGCTCTAACCTTATAAGTAATGAATGTACAAATTCAAACAGAGTTTTCACTAGTGGGCCACAAACAGAATGCCATTCATGAAGATGGTGGGACCTGCCAGTTTGTCTTTCAGAACCACGGACAGGTCCACAATCCTCTGGTGTAGGGAACTAGAGTCCTTTCTCAACTGGATACAATGAGATACCAGGGAGGAATGTTTAAGGTAAATCCTAATGGTCATGGAATTGTGATTTTAAACATAGTCAATAGTCGCAGTCTTATTCTGCATTCTGTCCATCTCCCCCTCTCCCCTTTGCCCCCAATACTCCATTAGCCTTGTATTTCTTGGTCACTATAATAGAAGGAACTGTTGGGCAGAGAAGGCAGTTCCAGGCCAGTCTTGGCACAATAATATAGTGACCTAAGAGCATGAGATCTAGAATAAAACTTCCCAGAACTGAATTCTTGCCTCAAACTCTTCGTAAATTTGTTACCTTGAGCAAATTACTTAACCTCTCCTAACCTAATTTTCTGAACAGGTAACTTAAATTTTCTAGATTTCATTTCTTTATTGTGGATGATAGCATCTTTCTCATATAGTCATGGTAAATACTGAACAAAATAACTCACGTAGGTACTTAACCTAGTGCCTGGAATATAGCACGTGCCCTTTGAGTGCAGCTATTATTATTAGTAGTACAGATGTGGTTATAATCCATGTGATACCTTCAGGAAGTTTCCTTTTCATAGGATCCCATTAGCACTCTTTTTTTGTGTGTGTGTGTGTGGCTGGCCAGTATGGGGGAACCAAACCATAGACCTTGTAAGGCTCCACTCTAACCAGTTGAGCTAACTGGCCAGCCCTCGGTTCTTTTGTAAGATTTGTTGAGATTGTGAAAATATTCTAGGCACAACCTAGCTAAAGTTTTACAGAAATTTCTAATACCTTATCCACAAGTTTCCTTTGATTACAGGATATTATTGTCCTGGGGTGGGGGCATCTTCTGGAGTCCTGGTACAATTTTACCTGGTCTTTTGAAAAGAGAATGCTCCAAACCAAAGTTTATCTTGTTGAAGCTAAGAGTTTAGAAAATTCCAGTCTGCCAAGCAAGGGTAGAGCAGATGCTTCTTTAGCAGGAGGAGGAGAATGCACCAAATGCAAGGTAGTTAAAGAAACATTTGTTTGCATACCAGCCAGCTGCACCCACCAAACACCAAACAACAATAATGACAAAACAAATAAACAAAAAGAAATGTTTGTTTGCTTTTTGCCAGTGATTCTAACTGTGTTTTTATTAGTCAAATCACTTATATGTGGCTAGTTACCTCAGTTAGTTAGAGCGTGGTGCTAATAACACAAAGTCTGGAATTCAAGTCCTGTGCCTGCTAGCAAAAACAAAACAAAACAAACATCACTTTATGTGGCACATTATTTCCAATGAGGATCTTAAAAAGCCTCTGCAAGACTGGACCTCTGGTCACCACCTTCCTCCCAGTCAGGTAAAAATCTACCTTATATGGAGAGCAGACACCAGTGAGCTCATGAAAAGTTCAAGCTTCAAGGTTTATATAATTAACTCCAATGATGAGAAGAGGATTACCAATAAAATTTAACATACATCTTTCATGCAGAACTTGACATTTTAGTAATAGATCTGCAACATAACCAGCGCCACTTTAGACAAGCCCAAGTACAAAATGGCACCACCCACCTCCTCCCCTCCCCTCATCCCTTCCCTTTAGGAGAAGCCTCCTGACTTAAACAGAAACCCCTTTTGCTTCCACAGGGACGCAGTTCTCCACCCTGATCCACATTAGCATAATGACCCGCCTTGATGGTATCAGCCAGCCCTTGGCACACTATATAAGCTCTACCACCCCCACACCCGGTGTTGTCCCCTTTCCAGGGCAGCCCTGGGTTCCCCGCCACTCTGAGCATAGCTCAGCAGATTTCTTTCTTTAATAAAGCTTGAACAGTACTCAGCATCTCAGCTCACTTTCTTTCATTATGGTACAGAAACCTGGGAAGGGTTTTGGCTGACGTTGTGGATGATCCCCTCTCTCCTGGGGTGATTGGCCTTCAGCTGCCCTTCCTGGACCTGCCAAAACTGGATGCCTCCAGGACTCTACTTTTGCTGTTTCAGAACAATGCATCCAACACCCGCCTCAGTTCAGGGTGAGTCAGTGGGTCTGTCCTGCCTACTTCTACCGTTCCCCCAGCTACTCTCTCTATAACTCAGGTCTCTACAAAGCCCAAGCACCTGGCTGAGGGAACTCTTCTCATGTCCCCAGCTATTGGAGGACACTGCTCTAGCTGGTCAGTGGCTTTTCTCTCAAAAGGAACATGGGCACCAAAGGGGATGCCCTTTGCTGGCACTCTTCTTCTACCAGGACTGACTGCCCTTTCTCACCCTCTACACGGGATCCTCACGATCCAAACCTCCATGCTCTACACCCTTGGGCTGTCTCCTGGCCAATTTCTCAGCCTCCAGGGAGACATCAAGACTCAAACATCTCATTACAATGGATCCCAGTGGCCACAAGATGGCAATGGATTTAGACACTCACCAAAACTGCAAAAGCTATAGAGATTCCTTGTTCAGGCCTTCTCCTATCTCTGAACGTGTTCTTCTCTGTCAAAACTGTCCTATGTCTCATATTCTCCTAGCTCATGCTCGACCTCCTCTTCCAGATTCAGATCAATCTCCTGATCCATCAGCCCTCCACATTTCTCTCTCTTCCCCACACCTGGCCTCCAGACACTCGTCCTCAGCCCAGCTCCCCCCCTTCTCCCCCTTCGTCAGGTAACAACCCTGCCTCAGCTCCAGCTTTTTATAACCCTTCCATGAAGTGGCTGGGATGGAAGGAATTGTCAAAGTCCATGTACAGGGACCAGGTCTGGATGGCAGCTCAGGTACATGCTCAAAATAATAGGCAGCCTGTGGGAGCCGTTGCTGTTCCTTGCACGGACCCAGACTGGAACTACTAGGCTGGCCATGGGGATTGAGATCTCCGAGATAACATAATCACACACCTACTTCACAGCCTCCAAAAGGCTACTCACAAGTCAGTCAATTATGACAAGCTTAGAGAAATCACAGAGATCCACTGAAAATCCCAGTGAGTTCCTAATCCGCCTCTCTGAGGCTTTACATGAATACACATGTATAGATCCAAACTCCCCTGCAGGCGTGGCCCTCTTCCACTCTCATTTCATTACCCAATCAGCCCCTGATATTAAAAAAACTATAGGGCCGGCCCGGTGGCGCACTGGATAGTGCGCCACTTGGGAAGTGCGGCAGCGCTCCCGCCTGAGGGTTCGGATCCCACATAC
>NW_007730216.1:48701-49988 GCF_000696425.1 Galeopterus variegatus
TGGCCTACCCACTCGCCTTTTAATACACCCATCCTTCCAGTTATAAAGCCTAACAGCTCATACCGTTTAGTACAGGACTAACCCTGACACGCACCATTCCAACAACTTCCTTGGACAGTACTACCTCAGGGGTTTTAGGATAGCCCCCACTTATNTGAGGTCCCCACAGAGATCACCACGCGTGAGCCCATGGTAACTCGCCTCGAGGCAGGTAAGCCGATCTCTTTCATCATTGATACAGGGGCCATTTACTTTACCCTTCCTAAGTATGCAGGACCAACAACCCCATCCTCTGTCACAATAGCAGGAGTCACGGGATCAGAATACCTCCCACAGACCACTCAACCCCTTTCCTACACCCTACAACACATCCGATTCACACACAAATTCTTAATAAAGCCTCAATGCCCAGCCCTCTTACTGGGATGGGACATTCTTTTCAAATTCAAAGCTACTCTTACCCTAAACACTTTAACTCCAGCTACAATACTCCTGTTACAGGCTGCCCCAGACCTGGCCCCTGGGGCTTCCACCTTCCTCTCCCCCTCAGACAAAGTCAATCCTATAGTAGGAGACACTTCTGCCTCCATTGCTATGCACCATTCACTTATCCTTGTTAAATTGCAGAACCCCTCTTTGTTCCCTAATGTCCCACAGTACCCCATCACTAACAAACACCTAATAGGCTTAAAACCCATTGTACACAAACTCCTTTCTTATCTCTCACGGCCTACCCACTCACCTTTTAGTACACCCATCCTTCCAGTTATAAAGCCTAACAGCTCATACCGTTTAGTACAGGACTAACCCTGACATGCGCCATTCCAACAACTTCCTTGGACAGTACTACCTCAGGGGTTTTAGGATAGCCCCCACTTATCTGGCCAGGACTTAGCTTGAGACTTATCTGAACTTCCCCCAACCTCTAGCACTTTAATACAATATGTGGATGACCTCCTCCTTTGTCACCCCTCCTATGAGGATTCACAGGCCCACACTTGCTCTCCTTAATTTCCTGGCCTCCAGGGGACGTCGAGTGTCCCCCAACGAGGCCCAAATTTCTTCTCCTTCAGTTCAAGAGTCTAATTTCTGAACTCCCTACTCCTACCACAAAGGGTGAAATCCTTTCTTTCTTGGGGCTTGCACGGTATCTGCGCCTACGGATTCCTAACTTTGGCGGCTAGCAAGCCACTTTACGGGGCAGCCAAAGGGGATCCTGCCGTTCCTTTATATCCCACAAAGCCCATTCATTCTTCCTTCCAGTGATTAAAAGCCGCTCTCCTTGCA
>NW_007730216.1:50562-51204 GCF_000696425.1 Galeopterus variegatus
AAAAGCTGCTCTCCTTGCAGCCCCAGCTCTATTTCTGCCAAACCTATCTCATCCTTTTGTCCTATTTGTCACCGAAACCCAAGGATTGGCAGTTGGGGTTTTGGGACAAAAGGCAGGAGGTATCTTCTCCCCAGTTACAAACTTCTCTAAACAACTAGACACCACATCTCAAGAATGGGCCCCTGTTTACGGGCCTTGGTGGAAGCCACCCTTTTATCATAATAAAGCTCTAAACTAACTTTAAAACAACAAACAGTCAAGACCCTCTCAGCCATAAGCCCAAGTCAATTCTCTCACTTTCCCGCCTACAACTTATTCACCTTCCTTTCATTGAAAACTCCCAATTCTTCTTTAAACCTTGCCCTCCCTTAAAATCCAGCCACTGTCATCCCAAAACACTCATGACCTTTAGAACGCAATTGCATGGAGGCTTTAGACCTCTTTCTCAACCCCCTTCCACACATCTCCCCACATCCCATTATGTGGTTCATAGATGGGAGCGCCACCTCCATGCCCGCCCCCTGGGCAGGTTATGCCATAGTAAATCTAACACAAGCTATTGAGGCTGCACAACTCCCAAAGGAGGTTGGGGTTATACACTGCAGAGGACACTAAACCTCCAATGACCCCATAGCCCAGGGG
>NW_007730216.1:51521-55173 GCF_000696425.1 Galeopterus variegatus
CTGCAAAACAGGCTGCTCAATCACCAGGCCCCCACTCTTCCACTCCTGCTCAGGTCCTTCTCATGTCCCCTATGCCCTTATCCCAATACACACCCCAAGAGATACAACACCTCCAACTGTTGGGGGCACAGAGAAAGGACAACTGGCATACCCTTTCCAGTTGCTATGTCTTCCCTACTACACAACTGAGCAAATCCTTTTAGATTTCCATAATTCAGTTCATATAGGCTATGAACTCCTACTACGCCTTCTTCAGCCCTTTATTACTCTCCCCACAAAAGGACACGCTATCTTATAACCTTAGTAGATACCTTTTCAGGTTGGATTGAGGATGCTATAGCAGTAATGCATGCTCTCTCCTCAGAAATCATCCCTCGTTTTGGCCTCCCCACCAGTCACTCACTCACCTACGGGCTGCCCCCCACAAGCCCACAGGCCTCAGCCCCCTCAAACTTATGTATGGTAGGCTTTTCACTCTCACACCTCTCCCTTCCAGCTCATCACCTTTAGGCCAGTATCTCCCTACTCTTTCACTCATTAGGGATCGTCTTAGGGAACAGGCCAACCTTCTATTACCTCACCCTTTCCCCACCACCTCCTCAGACTTTAAACTGAGCCCAGGACAGCAAGTGTCCTATTGCCTTACCCCCAACGCAATTTATTGCATATTCTTTTGGCTCATCCCTGACATCACCCTCCAGATGGAGAGATGGAGACGGGACTGAGACTAACTTCGGCCCCTCCTCTCAGGAAGTGCCCCCCGCTCCCATAGGGCACTAATGGTACCCTTTTAATTGGGGCAGGGATCCTTCCTGCAACTAGGACTGGTGTAGCGGGCCTTGCTACTGCCTCTCAATTCTATCAAAAACTCTCAGAAGAACTAAGTATAGAGAGCATCTCCTCCCTCCAGTGACTGGTCACCTCACTCATGACAGTTGCTTTACAGAACCATTAGGCTCATTACTTCCTTACAGCCAAGAAGGAAGGCACCTGACTCTTCTTGGGGGAGGAACGCTGTTATTACATAAATGAGTCTGGGGTGATCCAAAACAACTTAAACCATTTCACTGAACCCTTGTATACCCGGGCTTATGCCCCTACCAGGACCCCTAACTGTACTGGTTTTCATCCTGCTTTTTGGTCTGTGTCTCTTTTGGTGTTTTTCTAATTTCTTGTAGGAACGTATGCAGGCTTTCACCAACCAAAAGGTTGCCAAATTGCTCCTGCGAGGAGAATATCAGTCCCTCAGAATCAGTGACCCTTCCCTGGAGGAATACAGCCTCCCCGCACAAAACCAATACCCTGCCACCTAATTGTTTTACCCGCCAACATAAATCTTTTATTTTTTCCATATCTTCACCCATCTCCAGCAGGAAGTAGCTTCAGGAGAGTGAGACCTCTGCCCTTTTTCCTATACTTAAAAGGCAGGAATAATAGATCTGCAACATAACCAGTACCACTTTAGACAAGCCCAAGTACAAAATGGCACTGCCCACATCCTCTCCTTCCCTCCCCCCTTCCCTTTATGAGAAGCCTCCTGACTTAAACAGAAACCCCTTTTGCTTCCACAAGGATGCAGTTCTCCACCCTGATCCACATTAGTATAATGCCCCTCCTTGATAGTATCAGCCAGCCCTTGGTTCACTATATAAGCTCTACCATCCCCACATCTGGTGCTGTCCACCATTTCAGGGCAGCCCTGGGCTGCCTGCCACTCTGAGCATAGCCCAGCAGATTTCTTTCTTTAATAAAGCATGAATGGTACCCGNTATAAGCCCAAGTCAATTCTCTCACTTTCCCGCCTACCACTTATTCACCTTCCTTTCATTGAAAACTCCCAATTCTTCTTTAAACCTCGCCCTCCCTTAAAATCCAGCCACTGTCATCCCAAAACACTCATGACCTTTAGAACGCAATTGCATGGAGGCTTTAGACCTCTTTCTCAATCCCTTTCCACACATCTCCTCACATCCCATTATGTGGTTCATAGATGGGAGCGCCACCTCCATGCCCGCCCCCCGGGCAGGTTATGCCATAGTAAATCTAACACAAGCTATTGAGGCTGCACAACTCCCAAAGGAGGCTGGGGTTATACACTGCAGAGGACACCAAACCTCCAATGACCCCATAGCCCAGGGGAACAAACTGGTGGATCTAACTGCAAAACAGGCTGCTCAATCACCAGGCCCCCACTCTTCCACTCCTGCTCAGGTCCTTCTCATGTCCCCTATGCCCTTATCCCAATACACACCCCAAGAGATACAACACCTCCAACTGTTGGGGGCACAGAGAAAGGACAACTGGCATACTCTTTCCAGTTGCTATGTCTTCCCTACTACACAACTGAGCAAATCCTTTTAGATTTCCATAATTCAGTTCATATAGGCTATGAACTCCAACTACGCCTTCTTCAGCCCTTATATTACTCTCCCCACAAAAGGACACGCTATCTTATAACCTTAGTAGATACCTTTTCAGGTTGGATTGAGGATGCTACAGCAGTACCGCATGCTCTCCTCAGAAATCATCCCTCGTTTTGGCCTCCCCACCAGTCACTCACTCACCTACGGGCTGCCCCCCACAAGCCCACAGGCCTCAGCCCCCTCGAACTTATGTACGGTAGGCCCTTCACTCTCACACCTCTCCCTTCCAGCTCATCACCTTTAGGCCAGTATTTCCCTACTCTTTCACTCATTAGGGATCGTCTTAGGGAACAGGCCAGCCTTCTATTACCTCACCCTTTCCCCACCACCTCCTCAGACTTTAAACTGAGCCTGGGACAGCACGTGTCCTATTGCTTTACCCCCAATGCAATTTATTGCATATTCTTTTGGCTCGTCCCTGACATCACCCTCCAGACGGAGAGATGGAGATGGGACTGAGACTAACTTTGGCCCCTCCTCTCAGGAAGTGCCCTCCGCTCCCATAGGGCACTAATTGTACCCTTTTAATTGAGGCTGGGATCCTTCCTGCAACTGGAACTGGCGTAGTGGGCCTTGCTACTGCTTCTCAATTCTATCAAAAACTCTCAGAAGAACTAAGCATAGAAAGCATCTCCTCCCTCCAGTGACCGGTCACCTCCCTCATGACAGTTGCTTTACAGAACCATTGGGCTCATTACTTCCTTACAACTGAGAAGGAAGGCACCTGACTCTTCTTGGGGGAGGAATGCTGTTATTACATAAATGAGTCTGGAGTGATCCAAAACAACTTAAACCATTTCACTGAACCCTTGGATACCCGGGCTTATGCCCCTACCAGGACCCCTAACTGTACTGGTTTTCATCCTGCTTTTTGGTCCCTGTCTCTTTTGGTGTTTTTCTAATTTCTTGTAGGAATGTATGCAGGCTTTCACCAGCCAAAGGTTGTCAAATTGTTCCTGCGAGGAGAATATCAGTCCCTCAGGATCAGTGACCCTTCCCTGGAGGAATACAGCCTCCCCGCACAAAACCAATACCCCGCCACCTAATTGTTTTACCCGCCATCATAAATCTTTTATTTTTTCCATATCTTCACCCATCTCCAGCAGGAAGTAGCTTCAGGAGAGTGAGACCTCTGCCCTTTTTCCTATACTTTTAAGGCAGGAATAATAGATCTGCAACATAACCAGCACCACTTTAGACAAGCCCAAGTACAAAATGGCACTGCCCAC
>NW_007730216.1:56173-80993 GCF_000696425.1 Galeopterus variegatus
ATAATGCCCCTCCTTGATAGTATCAGCCAGCCCTTGGTTCACTATATAAGCTCTACCATCCCCACACCTGGTGCTGTCCACCATTTCAGGGCAGCCCTGGGCTGCCTGCCACTCTGAGCATAGCCCAGCAGATTTCTTTCTTTAATAAAGCATGAATGGTACCCGGCATCTTGGCTCACTTTCTTTCATTTAGCTTAATAGTTTAAAGGTCCCTGAGAATGTTTTGTATGTTGTTTAGAAAAGATGTGGTGAGCACACATTTGATCTGTTAGATACTTTTACAAAAGTATATCATAGATGTCTTTTCATGGTTACTCTGAAATTGCACCTTAGAATTCATCATAGTCAAATACCCTCATTTTCACATGAAATAAAAAACAAGCAACTCCAACGTTCTGTAAGAAGACAAAATTATGGGCTGAGCCTGTGGCGCACTCAGGAGAGTGCGGCGCTGGGAGCGCAGCGACGCTCCCGCCGCGGGTTCGGATCCTATATAGGAATGGCCGATGTACTCACTGGCTGAGTACCGATCATGAAAAAGACAAAAAAAAAAGAAGACAAATTTATAACAAATTTAGTTAAAGATCTCAATTGGCTTTATTGTGATTCTAGACTCAGGCAACTCATCATTCCATAAAATAGAGTAAGTGTTCCAATGAGCCAAGCAGAGGAGGTTAGTTCTATAGACAGAAAAGGCTGAAGAAAGCAAAAACAAAGAACAAAAAGTCGATTGGTCATTTCAAAGTTACTTTCCTTGGGGGCTGGCTCAGTTGATAAAGCATGGTGCTAACAACACCAAGGTGAAGGGTTTGGATTCCCAGCTGCCAAAAAAAAAAAAAAAAGTTACTTTTCTTGTAAAATGGGGACAATAGAAAAATGAATAGTTGACTTCAGGCTATGTCTTTTGTGTAAGGATTAAAGCAGAAGGAACTTCATTACCACATCTATTGAAGATATAAACTGGCCTGTTTGGGAAATTGGCTGTTATTTCTTTCTCCTGATTTCAGGTCAGATCACAGCCTAAGGGACTGGAACTTAGCAGAGGTGACAGCATTTTGATTTTTAGTCTGGTTTGTTGAGGCCTAGTGCAGGAACTTAGTCCAAAACAATGGCCTCCTATAGTTTTTTATTTAACACTTCTGACATCCTGCACTAGTATTTTCCAATATATAGTGACTGTTATTTCAAAATATTATTTCTAATTCTATATGTAGTCTATTACAATTACATTTCAAATATGTATATAATTTTCATGGTGTTTTCATATACATGAATTCACTTGATGCATGACTCTGCCTGCAAGGTTGTCAGAAAAGAACTTCTTATCCCTTTTAACATGTAAATAACACAAGTCTCAAAATGTTAAATAAGGCTGGTTAGCTCAATTGGTTATAGTGTGGTACTGATAATATTATATGAAACCCCCAAGGTGAGAGTAGTGAAGTGAGCTCCTGGACATGCAGATCCCCTGACCTTCCAATTGTCCTCTCTCTCCTTTAAAAATATGGAAAAATATCAGATTTATGTCACCTTCTTGTCCTAATAATTAGCTGACTAAACTGAAAGATAGACTGAGATAATGTTGTAGAAAACCTTGATGTCAAAGTTTTAAAACTTCATTTTATCCTATCAACCCAAAGTAGTTTTTTGTTTTTTGCTTTTTTGATAATGACATTGTTAAATAAAAATTATCAGAGGCCATTGTTTTGTACTAAGTTCTAGTGCTTGGTCCCAACAGACCAGACTAAAAATCAAAATGCAGTCACCCTTGCTAAGTAAGTTCCACCTCACTTAAGTTGTGGTCTGACTTTCCAAGAATTCAGTAGAAAGAGAAAACAGCCAATTTCCCAACAAGCTAGTTTAAATCTTCACTAGATGGGCCTCCCCAACACATGCAACCAGCCCAGTGATGACCACCAACCTGCCACAGGAAGTGCCCTGGGCTCTCCTGAGCTGGGCTGGTGGGGAGCCTCAGGACTCAGCCACATCCCCCTGACACCCACAACCAGCCCAGCAATGACCACTGAGCCTCAGCAAGAAGGGCCCTGGGTTCCTGAGCTGGGTTGGGGGGGGGTGAGGGCTTTTGCTACACTCCTGACATCTGCACCCAGCCCAGCAATGACCAATCCACCACCGGAAGGCCCCATGTCACCTGTGGGAATGAGGGGGATGCCACAGGCCTCAATCCCACCCCTCCTCCTTACCCCGTCTTCCATCCCATTTCCTTCCTCTTTCCCCTCTCCCTCCCAACTGCTACACAAAAATGTCATGGAATGTAAAAAAAAATAATATTAATTAAAAAAATCTTCACTAGGTATAATAATGAAGATCTCTCTGCTTTAATCCTTACACAAAAGAGATAGCCTAAAGTAACCTGATGTTTAAGTACTCAGTTATTTTTCTATTGTCTGTCTCCCTGTCCCTGCCTTACAAGGAAAGTAACTTTGAAATGACCAGTCTCACATAAATAAAACACACACACACAAGAAATGACCAATCTGCTCTTTGTTCTTTGTTTCTACTTTCTTCAAGGCTCATTAGAACACATTCTATTTATGGAATATTGTGTTGCCTGATTCTAGAATCACAATAAAGCTAATTGAGATCTTTAACTAAATTTGTTGTAATTCTGTTCTTTGACAGCATGAAAAACATAGCACCTAATGCAATTCCTCCAATTAGTCAGCTGTCAATATTTGTTAAATAAATGTATATATAAAGGTTAAAATTTAGAAGGTGTAGTGGATTGAATTATGTCCCCCCAAAATCATTGAAACTTGAATTGTATTCCCCAAGTTTTATGTATTAGAAACTTGGCCCCACTGTGACTGTTAAGAGTGTGGGAAATCCTATTATGGTAATTGAAATGTGGAGCCTTGAAGAGGTGATTGGATTGTAGGACCATGCAGTAGTGAGTGGATTAAAAATGGGGGTCAAAGGCATGGTTCTGAGGGCTTTAAAAGAAGAGGAGAGTCTCTCTCTTGCTCTCTCTGCTTCCACCATCTTGCAATGTGAGACCCTTGGGTCATTGTTGCCACCACCAGATGGACTTTAGACTTCCCAGCCTCAGAAACTGTAAGCAATAAATTTTGTTTTTCTTTATAAATCACCCAGTCTCAGGTATTTCTGTTATAGCAACACAAAATGGACTAATACAGAAGGCATGGAAGAAGCCTAAAGAAAGAACAAAAATATAATACAATAAATACAGAAGTTTCTGTATACTTCAGAGGAATTGATAAAAGGTCAGTAAATGAGGGGAGGATCACTGAGGCAAATAGCATAGAGGAACTTTTGAGAAAACTGCCAGAATGTGGTGCCTGACATCTCATAGAGAAGAGGGAGAGAAGAAAGCTAACTCAAAGGTTAACTGACTATGGAAAGCAGAGATTAGGAGGACTGGAGTGTGGTATGAACACCAAACAGATCCATTGACTCGTTGTTTGTTATCCCCTAGGAGTTTTTAAAAGACTGAAGTTTTCTACTTCTGGAGATTTGATTCAGTAGGTCCATCTATTGATACTTATAAAAGGCTCTCCATGGGATTTTGGCATGAATCTGGATTTTAGACTCTAGAGTCCAGAATGTGATATTATTCAGGCCAAATTAGGCACTTCAAGAAGGAGGATTGAGGGGGCTGGCCAATTAGCTCAGTTGGTTAGAGCATAGCCCTATAACATGAAGGTCACTGGTTTGGATCCCTGCACACGCACACACACGCAAAGGAAGATTGTACCTGTAGAATGCCCTAGAGAGGTTGAGAAGAATGAAGACTTAGGAACTTCTATTATATTTGTAACTAGAGGTGACCACTGACCCTTGAGGAATAATAAGAGGATTAGAAAGAGCAAAGGTGCAGAAGGAGAGAGGATTATGGCATGAGCAGGGAACGATGAGTAGACTGGCCTAGCAGGAGTGTGTTCCCAAGATGGAAAGGTGGATTGGATTTGAAAGATGTGAGGAGCTCAGGAATAAGTTATATCTGGGCAGTAGTCACTTAAATCTTTGAGTAGGACTAAGATATGAAAAAAGCTATGAGGGTGTGCACAGTGACTGAAAGTCTAAAAACAAGAATTTTGCAACTCACCCTACCTGAGCTATATGGAAATTTGATATAGAGATAAATCCCTTACTTAGGGTGCAGTAACCCTTGACCCTGGTGTTGTAACACCGTGCTGTAACCAACTGAGCTAACTCTCTAGCCCCTGATTTGCGGCATCGTGAATGAGTGTGGATCCACAGTGGAGTCACAATGGAACCTCCTTATCATCAAAAGAGAAAACAGACTCCAGGATCAGTTACCTCAGCAAACACAGACTCTGGAAAGTCATATATACCACCACCACTTTGTAACAACTTCACACCTGCTTTTACTAAGAGAAATCCTTGTGGATTAGGTGGCTTTGAAGAAACCTTGTGTACCTCTCAGTACACAAAGTCAGATGCTGTGGCAAATCATAATCAACCCTGAGATAATGGTCTGGATGATGGGAAATCTATTTCAAAGCCCATTTCAAAGTCCTGACCTTATGAGGCCCTTAATTATGGCCAGTTCCCAAACATTGGCAGCTGATACATAGAAATCTAGAGATTAGATTTGGCTTTATAATCTGAATATAAAATGACAACTGCTAAAACTTGCTGTGAATCCATCAAAAACATAAAATCATGACATATCTTTAAGGCTGAGCCCTGAGCAATCTTAAAAGAATCCCAGAGGGTAGCTGGTGGGTTAGTGCAGTTGGTTAGAGCTCAGTCTTATAACACAAAGGTCACGGGTTCAGATTCCCATACTGGCCAGCCACCAAAGAAAAATAATTCCAGAGGTATACTTTGCTTTGTTGTACTTGTAGGCTGGCAGTGCAAGGGAAGTTTGCTGATTATCTATATCCCTAGGGAGTAATGCCCCTTCAGTCGAAGGTTGTCAGTTTTCCGATGTAGAAACTAGAGAGCATTACCTAATCCCTCGTCTCCACAACAACCATTGAGAACCACCAGCACTGTGGGTGACATTGACAGGTCCCCATGGGACAAGTCCTGTTGCACCAAGTAAGGGCCTGCAGTAGCAGGAATGCAGAGTGTTAGCAGCAGAAAACTGAAAACCTACAATCGGGCACAGCATATAGTCTACCCCTTCATGAGAAGTATAATTTAGTAACTGATCCATAATCTGATGCACTTTATCCACATCAAATTCTAGAGTGAAATGTAGGCTTGGTTACAGATTTAGCAAGATTTACAGATATTAGCCACAAAGATCCAGACTTTATTTCAGGGTTTACTTTTGGTGTAGAGGCATTAGAAATAGGGACACATTAGAGATTGCAGAGAGTAACATGGCCATCTGTCCCCCTGGAGAAAATGGATGTTCCAGATCAGGCCTCATAGGACCTGATCTTTTCAAACACATACTGCAGGCTCCTGAAGGAGAAAATTCTCAGCAGCTACAGACTCTAGAAGTTAGTTTTCAGGAACAAATAGATTCGTCTACTACAATGGAGTTTTTAAGCGATAAAGCAGATGTATAATGTCTTTTTTATTTTTTTTGTGACTGGTAAGGGGATCGGAACCCTTGGCTTGGTGTTGTCCACACCACGCTCAGCCAGTGAGCACACCGGTCATCCCTGTATAGGATCCAAACCGGCGGCCTCGGCGCTCCCAGTGCTGCTGCGCTCCTAGTGCCTCACTCTCCCGAGTGAGCCACGGGTTCGACCCCCAAATGTATAATGTCTAATAATAATGTAAGCGAGTCAATGAAGTCCTTGGAATTTATTGAATCCCCTGCACTATTGAAATGTTTCTGATTATTAAAAACAAGTTATTTTTTACAATGTTTCATAAATATTTAAAATAATGCATTATTATATTTTGAGCTTTGCACTGTCCTGTTATATACTATATGGTGATGAAGATGGAGTGCAGTTTATACCTTTAGATGGAAATAAATGCTTTTGCATTCAAGGAATTTGTCTGAATTAAATACTTCTGGGCTGGCCAGTTAGCTCAGTTGGTTTTGGGTCCCCATACCCGCCAGCTGCCAAAAAAAAAAAAAAAAAAAAAAAAAAAAAATACTTCCTTCTACATTTTATTTTATTTTATTTTTTTTATTATTATTTTTTTCCTTCTGCATTTTAATGAGATTCTTGCAAACATACCAACTTTCAAATTGATCACTTTTTAAACATTAGATTATGGTAGTTATATAAGTTTCTGGTGGTCATCATAACAAATTACCTATCATAACTTGATAGTTTAAAACAATAGAAATCTCTTCTCTCACAATTCTGGAGGTCAGAAGTCCATAATCAGAGTGTCTGTAGGGCTGTGTTCCCTCCAGAGGCTCTAGAAGAGACTCCATTCCTTGTCTCTTCCAGTTTCTGGTGGCTGCAGGCATTTCTTGGCTTGTGCCTGCATCACTCTAATCTCTGTCTCTGTCTTCAGATCACCTGAAGATCACACCTCTGCGTGTCTGTGCACCTCAAAACTCCCTCTGCCTCTCTTTTGTAAGGATGACATTGTATTTAGGGCTCACCTGGGGAATCTGGAATAGCTCCTCTCCTCAAAATCATTAACCTAATTATATCTTTTGCCATATATATATGTGGTTGATACTCACTCTTTTGCCATATAAAGTAACAGTCACATGTCCTGGGGATTTGACATAAACATCTTTTGGGGAATCATCCTTCAGTCTACCAAAGCAGCATATTAGTTTCCTATGCTATAACAAATTATCACAAATTTGGTGGCTTAAAACAAAACATATTTATTTATTTACAGGTCTTGAGGCCAGAAGTCCAAAATTTGTTCCAGTGAGATAAAGTTAAGGTGTCAGCTGGGCTGATTCCTTCTGGAGGCTCTAGGGGAAAATCCATTCCCTTACCCTTTGCAGCTTCCAGAGGCTGCTGTTTTCCTTGGCTTGTAACCTCTTCAAAGTGAATCACTTCAGTCCCTCCTTACATCACCACATCCCCTTCTCACCCAACTGATTCCTCTGATAAGTACCACTGTGATTATATTGAGCCCACCCAGCAAATCCAGGATAATCTCCTTGTCTCAAGATCTTGTCTCAAGACTTAATCACATCTGCAAAGTCCTTTTTGCCAAGTAAGGCAACACACACAGTTTCTGGGGATTAGGATGTGATGAGGGGCCATTAATAAGCCTAGTAATTTGTGAGTAAAATCATTATAGAAAAGCAAATTATTTACATCCTATAGTTTTCAGTGCAGTGTTGTTTATTGTGATTGTGGTATGTATTTTCTGCAATTAAAATGCTTTAAAGATTTATACTACATTTCGATAGTTTTGCTTCATTTGAATTTAAGACATGTACGTATTCAAGGCTGTGTTTTCTAGAAATATACAGTAATAGAGTATCTGAGAAGAATTCACGTAACTAAAGAGATAAATAAAATAATGACGTAAAACCAAAGCTAAGAACCCACTAGTTTTCTAGGCACTCACAGTATCTTTTGTAAATACAACTGAGCCAAAGTTCAAAATGCTGGTTAGGTACTTTCCTTGAAAATGCAATAGAAATTTCAGTTCTGGTTCTCTCATACAGAATTCACTAAATTATAAAGAAATAAAATATACATGATAACTTTCTGAAAATATTCACTAAATGAAAATACCTTAATCCTTAGGTTGGGTAAAGGAATACTGTATTATTATGGGAAAGTGCATTTCCTTAATCTAACACATTATGATCTATATTTGGCTCACAAATTGATATGCCTTCTCAGATTATTTTAGCTGCTTCCCTCATTCTCTCAGTCAGCACTCTACCTGGACTGGGTCGACCTGTCTCTTTAGGACTAGAGGAAACACCACACTGCAAGGCATGGTTTAGAAATGCAACTGATTTTGGCAGTGTCATTATATTTATTTATTTATTTTTGTGGCTGGCTGGTATGGGAACCCAGCCAGTGGCATTGGTCTTATAAGGCTGTGCTCTCACCAACTGAGCTAACCAGCCAGCCTCTCTGTATGCTGATTTTTTATCCTGCAATTTTGTTGAATTTGTTTATTGTTTGTTTATTGGCTCTAACAGTTTTGTGTGTGTGTGTGTGTGTGTGTGTGTAATCTTTAGGATTTTCTACATATAAGATCATGCTGTCTGCTAACAAAGATAATTTTACTTTTTCCTTTCCATTTTATGATGCATTTTATTTCTTTTCCTTGCCTATTTGCTCTGTCTAGATCTTCCAATGCTATGTTGAATAGAAGAAAAGAAGGGGTAAGAGTGGGCCTCCTTGTCTTATTCCTGATCTTAGAGGAAAACCCTTTAGTCTTTTACCATCAGGTATGATGCTAGCTGTGGGCTTTTCATGTGGCCTTTATTATGTTCAGGAAATTTCCTTCTATTCTTAATTAGCTTGTTGAGTGTTTTTATAATAAGAGAGTGTTAAATTTTGTTAAATGCTTTTCTGTATCAATTGAAAGGATTGTGTGGGCCATGATGGTTTCCACCTTCAGATGACAATTTGCTTTACTATCTTCCTAGTTGCAGGCAGAGTCTTTGGAGGACAGCAAGACTGGAGGTAAAGAAATGTGTTAGGAATTTTCGGCAGAAACCTCAGGGACTGATAATGATGACCTGAGCTAAGGCAGTGGCCACACACTGTGATCCGCATCACAGACAGGGGCCTATGCCCGAGGTGAGGCAGCCACAAAGGTCTGGGCAGGACGGAAGGCTGTCAGAGATTAGGGCTGTGCAGAGCCCAGGGCTTTGTGAGCTGCCTGCCCATCAGTTGCAGGTCTAGAGGGGAAGGGGACGTGGATCTCCTGGGTTAGGCACAGTTGTGCACACCAGGTTTGTGGGGATTGAATGCTAAGTATTCGCGGACTTGGAATGAGCGAGGTTATTTGAGGAACACTGGGCGAGGGCAGGCGAGGCCTGGTATAGAGAGAACAGGAGTCGCAACTCAGCCGGTGTGGAGAGGCCACAGCCCGGCACCAAAGGAGGGACCGAGGACAAGGGAAGCTGAGGTCGTGGCGAACGCGGCAGCGGAGGAAACAGGAAAAACACGTTTCCTCCACTTTTTCGACCGTAGTTGGTCTCACCAACTATTTTCTAGCACTGGAGCCCATCATCGTCTCTTCTTCCTTCCAGCCGTCATTTCAGTTTGACTCTTTTTTCCTCCTATTGAGGAAAAATACTCCTTCTGAGATACTGCAAATCTCCAGTCAATCGTCAGCACCGCCCTGTGAGTCTCTTCTGGGTTCTCATAACCCAGAGCGTCCCACTCTTCCAGACGAGCGACAGCGGCCCAGTCGAACCGCCCCTTCCCTACCCCTCAGGAAAGCAAGGGGGGGATTCGGACACTTCCAAGCCCCGGAGAGACACATCTGAGCCCGGAGAACGCAGAAACCGGGAAGGCGGGGTAGGGGGAGGGAAACTGTGGAGCGACGGGCGTGACAACAGGGGGACGCCACAGGAAGCGCTCGGTGGGAGCTAGAGCAGGAGGTCCCCCTGACGCCCAGAGCCGAGGGAAAGGGGCAGGGAAGACTCTCAGCAGCTGCAAAGAGACCAAGACCTGCGAGTGGTCCAGGGTGCTAAGTTCCTCGCTTAGGGCTCAGACAGCAGCGCTTAACTGCTCATTCCTTAAATCTATTAACGTCCTTTACTATCTGCCAGTCACCATGCTGGACTGTGCGGATACAGAACTCAAGGGACCCCTTCCTCAGAGAGACCGATCGTTGCACACGCAGCTGGGACCGCGCCCTCCGCCCGCCGGGTCCGCGCCGCGTGCTCTCCCTGGAGCCTCCACACTCGCCCCTCGCCTGCGCCCTCCTCGTCTCGAGAGGCCCCCCGGCTCTGTCCTGCTTTGTCTCCATGCTCTGCCACAGCCGAGCCCAAGACCCAACGACTCTGTGAAAACCCGAAGTAGAAAGAACTTCGCTGTGTCTGAGACAAGCTCAGTCGGCTGCCCAGGAGAGAAATTTCTACGTGCTTCTCAGCTCCTAGGGAATAACATTCTCATACTGGGATAATGTTAAAACATCAGGATTCCTGGGGCCTGTATGGAATCCACGCTGATTGTATACCGTCATCAAAACTCCAAACACTTCAGGATCATTCAGTTTAACAAATACACACCTCTGGAAATGCGTGTTATTACATCATCAACACCTCAAAGTAACTCTTTAAGGGACAGGAAGAAGATCAACCCTGTGAAGAAAGCAGAAACCAAGAACAGAAAGCAGATTGATCATTTCAAAGTTACTTTGCTTGTAAGGCAGGGAGAGGGAGACAGAATAGGAAAATAACAGATTAGCTGACATCAGGCTGTCTCTTTGGTGTAAGGATTAAAGCAGAGGGAGCTTCATTATCATACCTATTGAAGATTTAAACTAGCCTGTTTGGGAAATTGACTGTTATCTCTTTCTCCTGGCTTCTTGGAAGGTCAGACCACAACTTAAGTGATGTGGAATTGAGTAGGGGTGACTCCATCTAGGTTTTTAGTCTGGTTTGTTGGGCCTAGTGCAGGAACTTAGTCCCAAACAATTTTTATTTAACAAAGGAAAATTCCTTTGTTCAGGGAATGCTTCCTAATCTTTAAGTAATGACAGGAAGAAAGGGCAGAACCCAAATGCAGCAGCTGGGACAGAGAAATTCAGCCATCAGTTGTTGCTTTGCCTCACACGGATTTGTCACCTCTCTTCCCCTCAGTGGCAGAGCCGCAAAAAGGATTACTCAAAGCCTATTTCTTCTGAGCAGTGAGAGACCCCAAAGGGGTGAATTTCCTGGAACCCTCAAGAGAGAGGCATTCTTTCCTTTGGAAATTAACCACAAACTGGGGTTCTCTTCCCACATTTATTCTCCAGACCAGTATATCACAGGAAGAGAACATAGGTGGGTTATGTCTAAGTATAGTTTAACAATAAAGGCTGGTAACATCAGTGAAACAAGCAAAGTGACATTCCGTAATGCAATTTGCAAAAGGTTGAGTCGATCCACCAACAACAGCTTGATCTTAGCAAACACTGTTTTTCCCTACAGCAATTTCCCCAGTATTTTTATATATCAATCAAGTGACTTGTCTGTCTTTGAGCCAACAACTTTGCTGTGTTACAAAGACTTTAGCCTGAGGAAAGTTTCCTGTCTTTTGCAAGGTTAACATTTCTATACGTAATTCCAAACGGTTAGGCTAAACCTGAGATTCCAGGGCTTTGGAAAATAAGCCCTGTGAAATACATTTGCTTTATAAATGTTAGTGCTCTCTACAATCAGTCATGTGCTTAATAATCTAGATGTAATGGGACAAATGCTGGAACGTGTCAAGAAAACAGCAATGATGCAAGAAATGACAAAAAAAAAAAGGCAGAATATTGAGAAAATTTTGAGTGCTTCCTCTGTGGACAACTGCTTTAAGAGGCCTGAACACTAAGTGACAATCAGGAACCAAGAGGAGAGGCTGCACAAGGACAGGTTGAGGTTGATTCATCTGCTTCCTTACTGAGCTCCTCAGGTGAAGGTGGTCAGCCTTCCCCCATAGAACCTAGACACATACGTGGCTCACAGTTGGTCCCTAGAGCTCAGCAACTAGCAGCAGCATCAGTAGGAAAGGAGGCCCCCACAATACCAGCAGCCCCCACTAGAGTTTTATGGCATTAAATGAAGGACCTGTGTTATCAAGACCCCAAAGGTCTGATTGCTTGCTGCTCAAAAGCCAATAATTGAGAGACAAGTGTTGGTGTAAGGAAGGGAAGACTTTAATCAGGAAGCCAGCAGCCTGGGGAAATGGTGGACTTATGTCTCAAAGACCATCTCTACCTTTCCCTTGCCAAAGAATTTTATAGGAGTCTGTGGTGAAAAGTTGATTTATGGTGACCAAGTGGGGACGTGCAGACATGCTTGAGTGTTTCAGATAATCATTAAGGAACTTCCCGGGTAGGAGTTGACCAGCATCATACTTCATTCTCCATGAGTTCAGTTCCTGTTATTCTCAAATACATCAGGTTAGTAAGCTAGTAAAGAATGGCCTTCTGGATTAATAATTTTTCTCTCATTATTTGTGTATAATATGAGATCAAGAGTCATTGTATTCTGGCAATTAGCTGCAGCATATATGGTTTGGGTTACAGGACAGAACAAGTTTTTTTTTTTTTTTTTTTTTTTTTTTTTTTTTTTTAGCTCACTGATTGAGCGCGGTGCGGGTGCGACACTGAGGGTTGCGATCCCGTTGCCGGTCACGAAAAAAGACACACACACACACAAAAAAAAAAATTCTTAGGGGGCCAGCCCGTGGCTCACTCGGGAGAGTGCGGTGCTGATAACACAGCCTTGGTGTTACCAGCACCACACTCTCTCGAGTGAGCCACGGGCTGGCCCCAGAACAAGTTTTTAAATTCAAAGGTTTAACAAAATGGAGTCACTTCTGTTCAGGCTGTTACACCTGGGGTGGGAGTAATAAAGAACATCTTGCAACATGTAGTTGAAAATCCGTAGGTTAAACAATGTTAGGGCCGGCCCGGTGGTGCACTCAGTAGAGTGCGGTGCTTGGGAGCGTGGCGGTGCTCCCGCCGAGGGTTTGGATCCCATATGGAGACCGGTCCGCTCACTGATTGAGCGCGGTGCGGGTGCGACACTGAGGGTTGCGATCCCGTTGCCGGTCACGAAAAAAGACACACACACACACAAAAAAAAAAATTCTTAGGGGGCCAGCCCGTGGCTCACTCGGGAGAGTGCGGTGCTGATAACACCAAGGCCCCGGGTTCGGATCCCACATAGGGATGGCCAGTTCGCTCACGGGCTGAGCGTGGTGCTGACAACACCAAGTCAAGGGTTAAGATCCCCTTACCGGTCATCTTTAAAAAAAAAAAAAAAAAAAACAATGCCACAAGGTGCACTGAGAATAAAGAATCCTGAATTAGTGGCACAGTTGCAGAATTCCAATATTCTCTCAACCCTGGCATGCTTTAGTAGCCCTTAGCCACGGGACACCTGTGGTTCATCTCAGAGTTTACTCCTGGCCTGGGGAGTTTGAATTGGGAAGCACTTGAAGGCTCTACAGAGAGACACATCTACCTATGCAATTGCTAAAAGCATAAGTCCCTCATCAGGCACCAGAGAAACAGTTTTTTCAGCAAATGCTGCAGACTCCTGTTGGATGGAGCAAATCTACAGCACCTAAAAAATTCATAAATCAGCCTAAGTAGGAAATAGATCAGTTTTCCACAATGGCTCTTAGACTCAAAGTAAACTAGGTAGTTTTAAGAGCAGTAGGAGTTATAGCAATTTTTCTTCCTGAAAAAAAGTAATTTTTGATAGTGGCCCTTAAGTTATTAAAATGACTACTGCATTTTGAGTTTGGAAACATTTCCTGCTAAAAAGTAAACCCAATTAATATACGTATTTTGCAGCTGGTCTGTACAGGGATCTGAACCCATGAACTTGGTGTTATAAGGCCGTGCTCTAACCAACAGAGAACCGGCCAGCCAATATAGTGTATTCTAAGGTGAAATGCAGCAAGTGGGGTTTTCGTTTTGTTTTGTTTACGGTGGGAAGAAATGCTGTTTTATTCAGGGTGCTTGTTTCCATTAAGCACTTTTCTCCTGCATTTATAGAATTTTTTTTTTTTTTTACAAATATCAAGCTTCACATTAAGCTCTCCAGTTCATTTGTTATTAAATATAACCTTATCCATAATTTATCAGAGTAAAATTTGAGTAATTTATTAGAAACAAGTTGTTTACACTTCAATTTGTACTAAAATGTTGCATATTGGGATATTGAAATATATTTTTTTGTCAGCAAAATCCTTTATATTTATACTCCACATTGACAACTTCCGCTTTATCTGTAAACTACCTAAGGTGGTTTTGTGACTGTGCTTTCTAGAAACACATGTCACCAGAATATCTGCTGATTTTATAGTTTCTTATAACATTTTTTATAGCTATCACTTAGCAGATGTCCTACTTAGTTAGGTAGTGATCTTGAAAATACAGTAGAAAATCTTAATTTGTTTTGATTATATAGAAAACTACCATTGTACTATGTCTCAACACTCACAGATTGACTTGGTGTTTGTTGAAGGTTTGCATCCTGCTGGGAAAGTGCATCTGGCAAGGCTTTTCCTCTTCAGTAGATCGTCTAAGATGTAATTTGATTTGTAATTCGGTAGCGTTACTTTCACAGAAAATGTCACATGACGTTTTGTTTCCTTTTAAAATCTATGTATAATTAGAACAGTGTTCTGAGTGTATCAGTTATTTTCCATACATGGATAATAAATTAATTTTAAATTGGAAAAAATAACACTGTGACTGAATGGAGCTTGGTAAGCTTTGGCACAACCTGCGGGGGTTGGCTTCCAGACTTCGGAGGCGGGTGGAAGGACAGGTACTGCGGGATGGAACCGCGCAGTGGATTTCACAATCGCCAGGATCGGAATTCACTGGGGCAGAGCGTGGGGTCCCGACGGGAGGGTGCGGGGTCAGCGTTTCCGCCAGGATTTGTGACCTGGGAACTTGGGGAGACCGATCTGCAACTCCTCGACCCCGGACCGCCCCCTCTGGAGGATTTGGTTGGTAGCCTCGGTGAAGGGTGGAGTCTTCCGAAGAGGGGAAGAGGAGTGGGAGGAGGAGGCAGGAGGGAGGGGAGAGCAGGAGGGTTTATTTTAGCACGTTGATTGGTTTTCTCTGCTACTGTACACTCCTATAACGTTCATGAGCTGCGGCTTTCTCTGCTTTCTTTCATACATCAGTAAGTTTTGTTTCCATTTTTCTAGTATTTGTTGAAAAGTTTTATCACAGGGCCTCATCCATTTTCTTTACAATTTGGATAACTCCCCTAATAACGTTTTAACAATATCTCAGAAGGCAAGGAGGAAAGATTTTGTGTCCAGCTGGCCATCTTGAATCGGGAGGTTTCTCTCTTTGCCTTTTAATAGAAATATATTTAGGGGGCAATCTTTGTTTTGTTTTGTGTTTTGTTTTTGGCAGCTGGCCGGTATGGGGATCCGAATCCTTGACCTAGGTGTTATCAGCACCACGTAACCAGCTGAGCTAACTGGCCAGCCCAGTTGGCAATTTTGAATAGTAAAAAGAGAACTAGGCTTATAAAGTCAGATTCAACCTTCCCTCTGTCCAATCATGAAATCTTGGACACATCATGTAAATTATCTAAGCATTAATTTGCTTATGTATAAAATGGATATAATCTGGTAGTTAGCTCAGTTGGTTAGAGTGTAGTTGTAACACCAAGGTGTAGCTCTGATCCCTGTACTGGCCAGCAAAAATAAATAAATGAATAAAAATAAAAAGATAAGGATGTAATCATGTTACCATCACACTGGTGTTTTAGGAAGGTCCAGTGTGATGCAAGGGAGAACTTCATGAATAATAACCTTCTCTTCTTCTCAGTACTCATTGCTAACTTCTGCCGTTTCCTAGGAATCTTAAAACTAAATTCATGCCTCTGACAGTCATTTATAACATGTGCCAGGCAAGGTTCAAGTGTTGAGAAAAATACGAATAAGGCATGAAACACGAAATTTCAAAACAGAGGGATCAGACAGAGACCCCACTCTCCAAAAGCTCAGTTTTGAAGAGGAGACAAACAGTTAACAGAATGACCTTGCAGTGTAATAAGGGTGATCACAGTGATTTTTGAGGGTGTTGTGGGTGTTATAAGGGAGGAAGCCTGCCTGGAGTGTCAGGCTCAGAGGATCTGTGTAGAGCAGGAGTTCCCAACCTCAGCACTATTGACTTTCTGGGCCAGAAAATTCTTTGTTGTGAAGGTCATCCTGTGAATTGTAGGATGTTTAGCAACATCCCCAGCCTCTACTCACTAGATGCCTATAACACCATCACTTCCCTGATTGTGACAACCCAAAAATGTCTCCAGACATTGCCACATGTCCCGGGGGTGGGGCAGAGTGGGGGTGCAGTTGAGAACCACTGTGTAGAGATAGCCGAGGCATCATTCAGAGTTGGATTTCCCACAGAGGAAGATGAGTCTCACTGGTGTTGTGGAAGGCATCTTTATTTGGCAGAATGACAAATTCATTTTAATTTAGTTTTTTTGTTTATATTAACATATCATCAGCTCCTTATTTATTTTATTAGCAGCTGGCCAGGCCAGTACAGGGATCCAAACCCATGACCTTGATATTATAAGGCTGTGCTCTAACTGAGACAACTGGCCAAACCTTTATTTATTTTAATGTGTATTAGAAAAATACTAGTTTTTAATTCAGAGTGGAGATATAACTTTTTTCTTTAAATATATTTAGGCAAAAGTGGTATTTGCAGAAAATAGTGAATGATAGAAAATAGAAGCAATTGCAACTCATCATATGCGATTGCTGTCAATTGTGTAATCATCATGCTGTTCCACTGTCCACCTCAAACTCAATCTCTGTTTGTACTCATTTGGATTAGGACCTGAGGAAGGGCAGAATTTGGGGTGGGGTGCAGTTCAAGCCAAGCCCTCCCCTCAGTAGCAGGGCCCCTGTTTTAGTCCGTTTTGTGTTGCTATAACAGAAACACCTGAGACTGGGTAATTTATAAAGAAGAGAGGTTTATTAGGCTTATGATTCTGGGACAGCTGCATCTGGCATGGGCCTCAGGCTGCTTCTACTCATGGTGGAATGTGGCAGGCAACCAGCGGGTACAAGCAGATCACATGGCGACAGGAAGCAAGAGAGAGGAAGCAAGAGAGAGAGAGAGAGAGAGAAGGTACCAGGATCTTTTTAAGTGACAAGCTCTCGCGGGAACTAATAGAGCGAGAACTCACTCATTAATCCCCCCTCCCCCAGGGAGAGCATTAATCCATTCATGAGGATCCGCCCCCATGACTCAATCAGTTTCCAACACTGCCACATTGGAGATCAAATTTCCACGAGTTCTGGAGGGGACAACACATCCAAACTACATCAGCCCCCCACTCCTACTCCAAAATACGCAGACATCCAATAAGGAGATTCTTACACTATCTTCTCTCTAGGCATTGGACTCTCTTTGGGCTCCAGGCAAAGGACCTCAAGGCCAAGAAATTCTTAGAAGTTTTTCTTAAGCTGCACTGCCTCTCTGCTCTGAAGCAGTCACATTTGATGCCCAAGAATGTAGGAGGTGGGAGTAAAAGGAAGAGGTGAGTGCAGCTGCTTTTATCAGAAAGTGGGTGCTAAGAGCCTGGAGCTGGCAAGCTTGCTGCAGTATCTGTCCAGGTTACTGTCTCAGGAGCTTTAACCTTCCCAAAGCATGGTGCTCACTCACCACACACCTTTTTAGTCTACCTGTCCCTCTCCCCCATCCTTGCAAAAGGTTCTCTTGAAGCACTGCAAGGGCATTTTGGGTGAGAGAAATTAACCCTCTTTGATTTTAGGAACTAAAGTATGGAGATAGGATGGGCCAATTTAAAGTATAAGTAGATATGAGACACAGTTTGGTAGACGAAGTACATAAATTACATTTGTGTAGTCCTTGACTTTTTATAAAGGAGTTTCCCATCCGTTTGAACGTAACCACTTGAAAGAGTTACTTCTCTACACATTTTTATAAATAAAACTTTTAGGGCCCTAAAATAGGGACCCCCCCCAAACCCCAGAATTAAATGCCATTTATCAGGTGGGCAAAGACCAAAGGTTTGATGATGCTTCACTGTAATGGTGAAGGTGAGGTAATCAGACACTGTTGAGCATGGTTGGTATGGGAGTAAATTGACATAACTTCCATCAAAGGCAATTGGGCATTTTTCATCAAAATTTCAATGTAAACGTATTTTATCTAGCAATTCAAACTTTAGGAATTTATCATGTGGATACAGACCCTGGTGTAAAACAAAATATGAGCAAAAATATTGTATAGCATTCTTTTTTCTCTTCATCTTAAAGTTCTTTTTATTGTGAAAAATAACATGACATAAATGCAAGGAAATACAGTTAAATGAAGTGTACACACAATGTAACCACTACCTTAATTGAGGAATTAAACATTGCTAGTAGCCCAAAAGCCTCTGCTCTAGCAATCACACCCCTCTCCCAATTAACCACTACCTTAAATTTTATGGCAATATTTTCTTGCTTTATTTTCAGTTTTCCCACCTAAATACAGATCCCTAAACAGTAAACCATATGTGTGTATGAATATTCATTTTTTATTGTTTTCAAACACTATGTAAATGGAATTACACAGTAGGTATTCTTCTGTATCTGTCTTTTTTTGCTGAGTAGTATGTTTTGAAGACTCATCCATGATGGATGTGTAGCCATAGATCAGCTGTACATACTGCTTATGAGCAAAACATTCAAAAGAATCTAAATATCTATTAACAGGGAGTAAGTTAACTAAATTATGGCATGCCCACATAACAGAATATTATGCAGCTGTGAAAAATAATGAAGCTGATCCTTAAGAACTGAAATGGTAAGAACACCAAATTCTATTGCTAAATAAAAAAGCAATGTATGAACATATATAAGGTTCTGCTATTTGTATAAAAGGAAAATTTAAATTGATACAAACTTATTTGTTTGTATATGTTTATAAAAATATCCAGAATGTTTTCTACAGTATTTGCCTGCAGGAGAGGAAATGGATGGCTGGGGAATGAGGGTGGGAGGCAAATTAACTCCTCACAGTATCTATTTTGAATTTTCTACTATCTGCATGTATTACCTAATCAAAATAAGGCAGACAGTTGGACTAACTTGTCCAAAGTCACACAGCTAGCCAATGTCAGGGCCTAGATTGAGCCCCACTTATTGAGATTCTAGGCCAGAGCCCTTTCTGCTACTGTGAAACCAAGACAGATTGAACCAATGAATGGCTTCATACTGCTTAACCTGGGAAAGCCTTAAAGCATGCTCCAACTGAGTCTGAACGTTGGTCTCTTCATTTCTTCACCCTCCCCCCATCACTCCTTTTCAGTGGTGTTCTGGGAGAAGTCCCCTGGGCTAAGACATGACCTACCACACAGCAGAACAAGAACTTAAATGATAGCTTTGGTCAGGATAACAGAATAAATTCACACCTGGGTGAAGGCCCTCTTCCGCAAACACACAGCAATAATAATAAAAATATAAAAAGAGAAAAGTCATGGGACAAGATAAAACTTAAGGACAAGATAAACACCATTCTCTGCCATGGATGGAATAGGAACAGAAAGCAGTGAGAGAGGCTAGTGCTTCTGACATACTGCACTTTAGGACTGGCAAGTGCTGGATTGAAGCCAGCCTGTTTATTGAAAAAATTGCCCCTGATGACTGCCAAGGGCTGTGGCTTCATAAGAAGCTCCAGGCTAGGCAGATGGAAGACTTCAGCATAGGTTGGAGATGAGGCATTCACTTGTCTTGTTAACCACAGGTAACCTCACATGTATTAAAGACACAAATATGCCAGCTAGAACTCTAAAATAATTATTTTCCATTGTAGGAAAACTAACAAACAAACCCAAAACCCTGGGTCTTAGTCAGCACAGGCTACTATAACAAAATACCACACACTGGGGGACTTATACAACAGACATTTATTTCTCACAGTTCTGGAGGCTGGAAAGTCCAAGATCAAGGTGCCAGCAGATTCCCCGGTGAGATCTTTTTCTGGCTTGCAGACAGCCACCTTCTTGCTATGTCCTCCTCACATGGCAGTGAGAGAAAGAGAGCTCTGATCTCTGTTCCTCTTCTTATAAAGACACTAATCTCATCATGGAAGCTCCATCCTTATGACCTCATCTAACCCTAATTACCTCCCAAAGTCTCCACCTTCAAATATCACATTGGGGGGTCAGGATTTCAATCTATAAATTTGAGGGAACACAAACACATTGCAAATCAAAAAGAAAAAAATTCATGAAATCCAATGGAAAAATGGGGAAAGTATCTGAACAAGCAATTCAAAGAAGGGGAAAATGAATGACTGATGAATTATCTGAAGAGTTGCATAGCATCAGTGGTAATCAGAGAAATGCAAGTTAAAACAATACAAGGAAACAACTGATACTCATCAGGTTGTGACAAAGATTAGGAAGCTGGTTGTAGGGGATTGAATTATGTCCCCTCAAAACTCACTGAAGCTTGAATTGTGTCCCCCAAGTTTTATGTATTAGAAACTTAGCCCCCCACTGTGACTGTTAAGAGGGTGGGAAATCCTATTATGGTAATTAAAAGGTGGAGCCTTGAAGAAGTGATTGGATTGTAGGACCAGGCAGAGGTGAATGGATTAAAAATGGTGGTCAGGGGCGAGGTTCTGAGGGCTTTAAAAGAAGAGGAGAGTCTGCTCTCTCTGCTCTCTCTGCTTCCACCGTCTTGCAATATGAGACCACTGGGTGTTGATTAAAATGACTGGAGATGTGAAGGAAGACGCAGCAGATGAGATGCAGGTGAAGAGCGGGGGGCTACTGCTCTCTCAGGCAAGTAGCGCCGACCCAGCCGCTGTTACAGCTTTTATTACATTTAGCAAGCTTGTGCATGCGAGATAAGCATTAATGCATAAATTCTATTATACTTTTCTGAAGAGCAGAAGGCCGTTACCTCCCTTCTCAAGCACTCGGTTATCTATGATGCATCTCCTGGGAACATCCCAAGAAAGTGTTTTCACAACTTCAAACGTTCTCAAGGATTGTTTGCAATCCTTGACATTTCTTGGTTGTTTACTCGTATGCGAGTTCACTAAGTGAACATGTCCTTGGGTGCTGACCACAGAAGTCCATTAACCATTTCCTTCAACTGGGTCACTGCTGCCACCACCAGATGGACTTTGGACTTAACTAGCCTCAGAAATGGTAAGCAATAAATTTCATTTTTCTTTATAATCACCCAGTCTCAGGTATTCTGTTACAGAAACACAAAACAGACTAATATAGAAAATTGGTACCAGGGAGTTGGGGTGTTGGTTGTAACAAATACTTGAAAATGTGGAAGCAGCTTTGGAATTGGGTATTGAGGAGAGGCTGGAGGAATTTGGAGGAACAGGCTAGAAAAAGCCTAGATGCTAGTGAAAGTTTAGGAGACAAGAAAACCAGGGAAAGTTTTAGATATTGATTAAATGGTGGTGACCAGAATGCTGATAGACATAGGAACTGTAAAGACCATTTTAAGGAGGTCTCAGCTAGAAATAAGGAGTTTATTGGAAACTGGGGCAAAGACCACCCTTGCTATGATCTGGCAAGGAACTTGGCTGCATTGTGTGCATACCCTTAGACTTTGTGGAAGGTGGGACTTAAGAATTGTGAACCAGAATGCTTGGCAGGAGAAATTTCCAACCAGCACAGCATTAAGGAAGCTGCATAGCTCCTTGCAACAGCCTATGCTGACTTATGGCAGGAAAGGCATGATGTAAAGCCAGAATTTAAAAGGGAAGCAGAGTGTAAAGATTTGGAAAATTTGCAGCCTGGCAACGTGGTAGAGAAGCAAAGAGCAAGAGAAAAACCGCAGGGTGAGGTAGATAAAGTGGTTGCTGAAGACATTAGCTTGGTGATGAGGCAGCCAGATGCTAATAGCCAATAGGGAGAAAGGCCCTGAAGGCATTTCAGAAGTCTGGAAGGGCGCCCCTCCCATCACAGACCTGGAGGCCTAAGAGGCCCTAGTTGTTCCAGAGGACAGACCTGAGTTGTTCCAGAGGACAGACCCAGGGCACCACTGCCCTTGGGAACCTGCTCCCTGCATCCCAGCTGCTCTGGCTGGAGCAGCCCTGCCTCAAGCAGTCCTAAGTGTGGTTTGCACAGCAGCTCTGGAGAGCACAAGCCCAAAACCTTGGTGGTGTCTATGTCTTGTCAAATCTGCAGGCAGGCAGGACATGAGAGCAATGGAGGCATGAAAGCCTCCACCCAGATTTCAGAGGATGTATGGAAAAGCCTGGGGGCACAGGCAGAGATCTGCTGCAGGGGCAGAGCTACCACAGAGGCCATCTACTAGAGCAATGCCAAGAGAAAAGTGGGGTCAGAGCCCCCACACAGAGCCCCCACCAGGGAAATGTCTCATAGAGCCAAGGCAGTGGGGCTGCCTCCAGGACCCCAGAAGTGTAAGTCCACTGGCTACGTGCAACACAGGCCTGGAAGAGCTGCCCAGTGGATTGTGCCTGGCAGAGCTGTGGGAGCAAGGCTGCCCGAGGCTTTGGGGGCTCAGATGCCCCATTGTGCCCAGGATGCAGGACTTGTTAAAGAAGATTATTTTGGAGCTTTAAGACTTAATGTCTGCCCTCCTGGGTTTCAGACTTGTTTGGGGCCCATTTCCCCTTTCTTTAGGCCTATCCCTCCCTTTTGGAATGGGAATGTGTACCCAGTGTCTGTTCCACCATTGTAACTAGGAAGTAGATAGATTTTTGATTTTTACAGGTTCACAGCTGGAAGGACTTTTGCTTTTGGTCTCAGATGAGAGTTTGGACTTTTAAGTTGGTGCTGGAACAAGGTAAGACTTTTGGGACTCTTGGGATGGGATGATTGTATTTTGTATGTGAGAGGGACATGAGTTTGAGGGGGGGGGCAGGAACGGAATGATGGAGTTTGGATGTGTTGTCCCTGCCAAAACTCATGTGGAAATCTGATCCCCAGTGTGGCAGTGTTAGGAGCTGTTTTGAGTCATGGATGCAGATCCCTCATGAATGGTTTAATGCTCTCCCTAGGGAAGGGGGCCTGAGTGAGGTCTCGCTCTGTTAGTTCCCGTGAGAGCTGGTTGTTTAAAACACCCTGGCACCTCCCCTCTCTCTCTTCCTTCCTCTCACCATGTGACCTGCTTTATACCTGCTGCTTTCCACCATGAGTAGAAGCAGCCTGAGGCCCATGCCAGATGCAGCTGTCCCAGAATCATAAGCCAAATAAACCTCTGCTCTTTACAAATTACCAGTCTTAGGTATTCTGTTATAGCAACACAAAATGGACTAATACACCAGTTAAAATCAACCAAACATGTAAGGAAAGAGGAACCCTGGTATATCACTGGTGAGTGTAGACTGGTGCAGGCAAGCTAAAGGGATGAAAAGAAACCAGAATAAACAAACCAGAGTGGCTTTCATCAGGGAATTTCTATATACAAAAATCTAGAATCTAACTTGTGTTTATGGCTACATACTCCATACATTCTTATAGGCCCACAAGGAGACACAGTCTAGGATTCTATTACAGAGTTATATATGAGGATAGTTCAAAAAGTTAATGGAATGACTTGTATTATCTTTTAATTCTATTTTTCAATGAACTTTTTGTTTATGTTTAATTTTCATATGTTTAATTTTCAGTTAAAGAGTTCTGAAAGGCCATGAATTTTGAATAACTGAATTGTTTAGAAACATTCAAGAAAGCTATTGTGTACTGGGGATATATTGGTTTCTTTTCATCTTTGCTATAGGAAATCTATTTTTGCATATACACAGCGTCTTCAGTTAATTTCTATTAATTCCATTTTCTCACAAACTTTTAGAAGTACCTTCGTATTAACAACGATCATGTTACATATATATTATACATGACATATGTACATGAAATCATGTAATATATATATAAGTAAACATGAAAAAGGACAGTTTTGTAAGGAGGAAGAGGGCTATGATCTTTAGAGTTAAAGGAACTTATATGGATGGAAACATACAACAAATGAACAAACCATAAAGACTCAAAAGTGAACCATATTCCAGATTCTGTTTTGTCTGCCTCCCCACTGGGACATGATTCCTATGATCTCCCACATGAGAGGAATCATGTAATGATTGAGCTATGAAATAAAAACTCAAAGTTCCCCCACTGCTATCCCACTGTAGACATGTTTAGTCATGAGCAACCATAACATAACTCAATACAAACTTTGCCAAGAATCAGAGTTAGTGAGCAAGAACCAGAGGTCAATCACCAGAAATGAGACTTGCTGGAGGAGCCAACGAAGCTGAGCTGAGGATACAGAGGGTACAGATATGCATGAGGCGTACCTTCAGACCACACATTTCTGTTGACTCCACAGTTGAGTCAGGCAGGTAGGTACTATCTCCAGGAATAAACTGTTAAAGAATAACTCAGAAACGTTTAGTTACTTGCACACTATTTAGTATTTTCTTTTCTTTTTTTTTTTTTGTCTTTTTTTCCGTGTCCGGCAACGGATCGCAACCCTCAGTGTTGCCTCCGTACCGGACCGGGGACCGGCAACGGGATCGCAAGCCTCGGTGTTGCTTCCCGCCCCTCGCTCAGCCAGTGAGCGGGAGCCGGTCTGTATGTGGGATCCGAACCCTCGAACGGGAGCACCGCCGCGCTTCCCAAGCGGCGCACTACCCAGTGCGCCACCGGGCCGGCCCCACTATTTAGTATTTTCTATGCAAATGATTTACTGACATGTAAAACAGTCAGTGGAGAGACCAAGTCAAGGATAAAGGCAAAATAGGGATGTGGTAGATTGTTACATAGGTGGCCCCCAGGGAACCAATTAACCTCCCAATATTCACATCCTGGTACATAGCCCTTTCCACATTGAATCTGGCCTTGGCCATGTGCTTTGCTTTGGTGAAGGGGACATTAGCAAGCCTGATACCAAAAGAGTCTTGATAAGAACTTGCACATTGGGGTTTGACTTCTTGGAATTGTTCTCTGTGGAAGCCAGAAGGCATGTAAGAAGTCCAACAATGGGGCCGGCCCGTGGCTCACTCGGGAGAGTGTGGTGCTGATAACACCAAGGCCACGGGTTCGGATCCCATATAGGGATGGCCGGTTCGCTCACTGGCTGAGCGTGGTGCTGACAACACCAAGTCAAGGGTTAAGATCCCCTTACCGGTCATCTTTTAAAAAAAAAAAAAGACTTGATTTGTGTCCTAATATGTGATCTATCCTGGAGAATGATCCATGTGCTGATGAGAAGAATGAATATTCTGAGGTTGTTGGATGGAATGTTCT
>NW_007730216.1:81947-98291 GCF_000696425.1 Galeopterus variegatus
TGGCTCACTCGGGAGAGTGTGGTGCTGATAACACCAAGGCCACGGGTTCGGATCCCATATAGGGATGGCCGGTTCGCTCACTGGCTGAGCGTGGTGCTGACAACACCAAGTCAAGGGTTAAGATCCCCTTACCGGTCATCTTTAAAAAAAAAGAAGTCCAACAAGCTTGAGACAGCAATGCTGTAAAGACATCAAGGCTGTGAGGACGTCAAAGCTAGCTAGGTAACAAAGCCACATGGAGAAGCACTGAGGTGCTAGACATGCAAGTGAAGCTTCTTGGGTCTTCCAGACCAGCTCCCAGCCACCAGCTAAATGTAACTGTGTGACTCTAGCTAATTCCATATGGAGAAGATCCACCCAGCCAAGCCTTTCAGAATTCCTAACCCATATATTCAGGGGAAATAATCACTGTTGTTTTAAGCCACACATTATGAAATGATTTTTATGCAGCAATAGATAAATGAAACAGGATTTATAAAAGAAAGGTAAGAAAGAAAACTGCATTCTGGGAATAGTGAATTTTGTGTATACTTCTGGGATAACCTGATTAGCTGGCAGCTAGCAAAGAGGTCAATCCGGGACTTCTGTCCTTAAGTAGGCTCTATAAGGTTATTAAAAAAAAAAAAAATTGGGGGGCTAGCTGGTTATCTCACTTGGGTGAGTGTGGTGGTGGTAACACCAAGGTCAAGAGTTTAGATCCCTGTACTGGCCAGCTGCCAAAAAATTTTTTTTCAATTGTTTACTGATTCTTAAGAAAAGTTTTAGAGATTACATATGGAGCATACTGTATAACGTCTGCCAGAGTGCTTTTATTAACACCCTTGACCTTGTTAGTTCAGTTTTGTATCCTCTCCCTTATTAGAATTTTATTTATTTTTTTGGTTGCTGGCCGGTACAGGGATCCAAACCCTTGACTTTGGTGTAAGCAACACCATGCTCTAAGCAACCTAGCTAACCAGCCAGCCCTCCTTATTAGAATTTTATAGAAGACAATTCTGGGATTGGGAAATGACCAATTCTGAGTAGGCTTGGAGGATATGAACCACGCCCATAATTTTCCCCTCTTTCAAAAACAGCAGCAGTGGCATTGGCATTCTGTTCAGCTCTTTAGTCAACAGTCAGGGATACTGAAACATGAAATACCCTAAGAGGTCTCAGAACATTGCAGAAAACTCTCAACCTTGAGTCCCAAATATGACATTGCACTGCGGAATCACGGGTGACTGGTGCTATAACTCTGGGAATGGAAGCTGCTTAGTGGGGCCAAGTAGTCTGTCTAAATCTGCATGAGTACAAAGATGGTAAAGACAAAGGAGAGGTAAGATGGTGAACAAGAAATATAGACAGAAAGAGAGGAAAATGGAATTAAGAGTTGAAATACCAACAGAACAGAATCACTCAAAGTAAAAGAGAATTGAACTTTATTTATTTGGAAGATAGGGTGAATCCATCACTGGTGATTGGAGCTCTGAGGTTGTATCTTCTCCTCAGGAAGGTGGTCTGGAATGGGGTGGGCTGTGTTTGGCAGGGGCTGTGGTGGTTTGAGATCTGGGTAGATGAACAGAATCAGAGGAGCAGAATTAGTTTTTTAAACTGTGGCACATCTCACACCAACCCAGAACCTGCCTATGTGCTCTCTTTGGCTCTACATTCCCCATTGTCTCTATCACCTGGGGTATCCTTCATTTTTCTCTACCATGTCTCACCTGCCTGGCTCCCCAGCTGTGCCTCAGGCCGGTCTCCCCAGAGCAGATGTTCAGGATCGTTGAGGAACCGTTGGCTGCGCTGGCATGTTAGGCAGGTCTGTACTGTCCAGCACTGTCCCCTGTGGCCTGCGTAACAGTGGGAAAAGGAAGAAGAGTGCCCAGGTTTAGAAGAAAAGGTCTCCTGCACGCAGTTCTGCCTCCACTGTTTTTCAGTAGGAATTCCCCCCACCCCCAATTTGAATGCAAACTTGATGGTGTAAGGCCCTGAATAAACTCACTCAATCTCTTGTAATTCTTTAAGTTAAAGTCCAAACTCCCTAACAAGACTCTTCAAGATCTGGCCTATTTCCCTCTCCAGCCTCATGTCTTGCCCCTGTCCACCTCAATCTCCAGCCTCCTGAACTCTCCCTTCCTTGACAGCAACACAAGCTCTCTTGTCAAGGAGTCCTCACACATGCCTAGAATTTTCATCTCTCATTCCCTTTGCTTATCATGAACCTCACCACCACTAGCATAAGTAACTTAGCATTCTACTTCCCCAATTAAAGCATTTTTCTACACTATTTTAATTGTTTCCTAGTCTGTCCTAGCAGACTGTAATTTCAATAATAATGAATCTAGCACAAACACGTGACACATCTTAGAAAATAAATATTTGTTTAATGAACGAATGGTGATGATGGGAATCAAATCCTTCATGATGCCAAATAACATCTACTATGCATGGGCGGGATTGCCTCTTAGTGCAACACCATTTCTCTACTGCTCAGATAGGGGAAAAAAACCAAGCCAAGCCTTAGTCTGTACAAGTGGAGTTAACAACTTAACCCAGAGCTGGAGAAAGAAGGCTCTTGGAAATCCCACGCCTGACACTCATCTAAAGTGAGGAAGGGGTCGCTTAGCTTCCATTCCCCTATCTCCACTTGCCCCGCAATCATCCCACCTCGGCAGGAGCACTCACGTCTCTGGCGCTGGGTGCAGGTAAGGCCCGAGATGAGGAGGGAAGAGCAGCCACGACAGAGGGTCCTCTTTATCGAGGGGTCCCTGGGGGTTGGAGGGGGAAGGTGGTCCGGGGCTGCCGCACTCCCTCTCCGGTTCTTCCCCGTCCCGCCCGACGCCAGAACCCCCGCCCGTCTCACCGCCGCAAGACTAGCCGCTTCGCGATGGTCCTCTCCGTGTGGCAGTAAAACCTCGCTAGCGCCTGGTTCTCGGGAGCCTGTGCAAGGACACAGTGGGCGGCCTGGGAGAGGACAGCAGTTACTCCGGGCCGGCCGCACCAGGACTGCTGCCCAGTTCGGCCCCCATGGCGGACTCACCTGGTACAAGAAGCTGAGTCTTTGAAAGGCCTCGCGGTCCTTCACCGGCCCCGCCATTCGCACAGCTCGAGCCGCAAGCAGGCCCCGTCTTTCAAACAGCCCCGCCCCAGGCGCCTACACAAGGTATCCTGGGAAGTGTAGTCCCCGGGCTCGCGACTGCTGCCCTGAGCAGCTCTCCGGTGGCCCTTACTCTGGCGCCACCCCATGGACTCACAGACTCACCTGTTTGTAAACCCATCCCCCTCAATCCAAGCCCAGGGTACTTTAATAGAGTTGGATTCCTTCCAGTCTTCCTCAAGCCCCTGATCAGTTATATTAGGTAGAGATTGGAGGAGCTAGTGCAGCAGGAGAGGATCTTAAAACTGCTAAACATTTTCAGGAAAGAAGACTGGCCTTTTTATGCAGATAGGCTGGGGAGATGGTTATGTGCAATTTATACCCAACTAGACCTTATGCTCTACTTTCCTGAAGCCAAAGGCCTGGGAAATCTACAGAATGAAGAAACAAGAGGTTTTACACATTCAAAAAAAGCCCTGGTGCCAGAGGAGGTAAAGGTAGGAAGGATCATGAGGGTGCTGGAGGGAAGAGGGCCCCCCGCCCCTTAAGCACAGCTTACTCCTACTTTTCCACTTACCAAAGAAACACACTTTTTGTGACACAGTGCTGGGCACACATTCACTTGCTGAGTGGATGGTTTCTAATTCCTGTTAGGTCCAGTCAACAGCATCCCCTTCCCCTGAAACTATATCATTCCCTCTTTCTTTCATTTGTTCAGTCTGGCATGCTACATTTACCTTTGATTCATTGTTAATGACTACCCGTTCCTGAGGTTGGAAGCAGAGGGATGCAAACAGAAGGGGCAGAACATGAATGAGCCCCAAGACAGGGGAGGGAAGCATAAGTTAGGAGAGGGTAAGACCTTTCTCCCCTCTCAAGCCCCCTGCCAGGCTGGGGCAGAGAACCTCTAGGAGTGGTTTCATAAGGGTCCTCAGACTGAAATGAGAAAAGTGTGTTTAAAATGTAGATTGCCAGGCCCACCCCAGACCTCAATTGATCACTGAGGGTGAGATCAAGGAACATGCATTTTTTTTTTTTTTTTTTTTTTTTAAGATGACTGGTAAGGGGATCTTAACCCTTGACTTGGTGTCGTCAGCACCACATTCTCCCAAGTGAGCTAATTGGCCATCATTATATAGGGATCCGAACCCGTGGTCTTGGTGTTATCAGCACCACACTCACCCAAGTGAGCCACGGGCCAGCCCCAGGAACATGCATTTTTAACACCCAGTGATTCATACACATCGACACAAGGGCTTCACCAAATTACCACACAACACAGAGATCACTTCAGTGGATCCTTTGTTCCATATCACTTTACCAACCAAAGTATCTTGCCACAAAGAACCACAGTCAAGGCACAAAGGTAAGTGGAGAGTCTGGACAAAATCCTGTTGAGGTGGTAGAAGGAACTAAAATGCCCTCAAAAAACTGTAGTTTCTTGTCTCAGTCTTCTGTGAAGATTACCCAAACAGCAGATAATCCAAGTCATTTTAGTTTGGTTTGGCATGCATCGCTTTACCTTTTTTGACAACATATGTACCCTATAGGTTATTTGGCCTAACATTAAAATGATTTACATTCTCCGAAAAGGGGATGGCAAGGGTGAAGGATGGCAACAAACAAGCAAAAGGCTGGCTCTTGTGAACACTAGTACCAGGCCAGATGCACACAGGCCAAAAGGAGTTGCCTATCTGGCCCTTCCCTATAATACACACCACCCTCTTCTACCCTGTCCTCAGGGTGAGAAAGGCTCCATTACCTTTCTTCCTTTCTGGCTTACACACCTTAGCCAGATAACAAGGCTGACAACTTGGAAGTACTTAGTAACATTCTTTAAGGCCAGGGCTTTGGATAGAAATATCCTTTCCTCTGATACCTGACTCTCTCCTCTCCAAGTTCCCTTTTGAAAACAGTGAAATGGCAGATGTGTCTTGCAGGATCTCTTCCACCTCCTTTCTGAAGAGGAGCAAGGTGACTGACTTCTTGGAGACAACCAACTATATAGAGGCAGATAATCAGCCAGTTCTGCAGAAGGCAGAGGCAGGGACCTGGGTTCTCCTCTGCTTTCTTTCACCCTCTCCTTCCCACATTCCTACCTCTAGCCAATCCTAGTCATAATGGCAACCTAACCCTGGGACAGAAGACCAAAGAAACCTCCCTCCCCTTCATCAGTCTCTAGGAATCTGTTCCTTTAATCCTCTTTACTGACCTTCCTTCTAAACTTCTTGTTGCCCAATCTCTGCCCTCAGAAAAACTCAACTTCTAGATCCATGAGAGCAACTGTCATTCATCTTTCTTCAATCTAGAGGTACACAGACCCCCATGATTTTACTCAAGAAACAAGACTATTCTGGGTCAAAGACCCCCTAAAAGGATGTACAGGGATTTCTGTTTCCTCCTCCAGTTGAAGCAAGTCAGACCCTCTCACAGAGTTTTTGTTTCTAGAAAAGCCTCTCCTTCCTTCCCAACCTATCCTTGTGCAATAGAAAACCTGATGGACTTCTGGGAAGACAATCTGCTGGGAGCCAGCCTCCCACTCAAACAGGTAGGAGGGAGACACAGCTGTGCTCTCTCATTGAAGCCCAGTCCTATCTACTCCTTCACACAAACCATCCTAGAAACCAAGGTGTTTCTCCAAGATGATTCAGGACTGGAACCAGGCAGACATGAAGACATTCCAGCAGGACACAGGAAGGAAGGCCCATAACTCTTGACCCTGCCTCACCCCAGTTATTCCCATGTCCTAACCTGTCACTCCCAATCTGTGGGGGGCCTGATGGTAAGTGGTGCAGCATTCTTCCGACCAGCCCGGATGCCTGGGTAGAAGAGGGGCCAAAGTTTCTCAGTAAAAGTATCAGTGAAGGTGTAGATATGAGAGCGGTCTGTGACGTTGTAAAAAGACAGTGTGCCGGCCTCATAATCTAGGAATATGCCCACCCGCTTAGGTTTCACTTTGATGTGCAAAGGGGTAAAAGGTGTGGTGGTAGCTGCGTATTTGTCCCCATTCCACAGCCGCACCCGCCAGTAGCCAGTCTCAGGGAGTGGAGTCAGCTCGCCCTTTCGGCTCACAGAGTCCTGGCACACGCCCACTGCCCAGTGGGTCTTGTCGCCCACCTCCACCTCCCAGTAGTGTCGACCTGAGGTAAAACCCTCAGTAGCCAGGACGCAAGGGTAGAAGGTGAAACGCCGTGGAGTTTCAGGGAGATCCCGGAGTCTTGTCTCCACAAACTTGACGCTCTTACGATCTTCCGACAGGACAAGGTTAGGGTGAGCGGTTTCAGGGTCCAGGGTCACATCCGCTGACGGGAGAAGCCAGAGTGGGGAGCTAGATGAGGACGGGAATAGCTAAACACCCCTGCCTCACACTTCCAGCCTGCCTTTACAGAGCTCGGTCCCTTAAAGTCCCCAGAACACTGCAGTTTGGTTAACTTTTTCAATCCACGGTGCCACCTAAGGAAGGGAGGAAACAATGGCTTCACTTTTCACCCTGACCCTAAATAAAAGATAATGATCTTTTGACTCTGCAGGGGTTGGTAGTCTAGGTCCCACCTGGTTCTCTCTCCATCTCCCTCCATATCATCATTTATCTCACTGTGTGGAGAAGTGCAAGGCATGGTCTGAGGGCCAGAAAGAACAGAAATTGTTAAGGACACAGAGCAGGACAGCATTATGATCTAGGGATAGGGTGACTGTGTGTCTGTTCTCCTGGAACAAGCCTGACTTATGACAATATTCGCAGCATAAATATTAATGACACTCCCTTTCACTCTCAAGATTGTCCCAGTTTAGATGGTAAATTATATGTTCACTCTACCTGATGATTTAGGCAAATTAACCTTTCTAGATCCCTATGTAGAAAAGCATGGACCTAAGAGTAGATGACACCTAAGGCTTCCTCTCACTCCAAGTTCTGTGACTCAGACTGAGACTAAAAGCTAGGTAAAGGGATGGGTGTAGGCATGAAAAGTGACAGACAGGATAACTGAAGCCCATATGAGGTAGGACCTAAAGACTTTCTTCTCTCTAGTGATTTCCTCTGCTAGTTTCCTTTTGGGAACGACTCACCAATTAGCTGCTTAAGTATTTTCCTTAGGGCAAAGTACTGTCGGGGGAAATTGCTGAAGTTCTTTTCCAGCTCTATAGATACTGAAGTCACCTCCATGGTCTTCACTTTCTCACATCTAAAAGGATAAGGAGATAGGGGAAGAAAGGGCAGGGTCAGGGGTAAGCTCCAGCCAAATGAGTATTCAGATGTTGTCATCTTTAAGGAGAATCTAAAATTCTCCATCTTCTCACTTTCCCCCTCCTCCCTGCAGACAAGGAGCTTGCCTATTCCTTTCTTTTACTAATCTATGGAGAGCCATATGGTCTCCTGGACAGATTCTTATCTTGAAAATGAGCCTTTTAACTTCCTGGTGGTATTCGTGCAAATAGATAATCACCCTCCCTGCTCTCCCAACCCTTTCCTCCTGCCATCTTGTTTGGACACAATTCCATCCACGGGCACAGTAGAATCTGGTTCTACATTATCATTTTCCTTATCAAGGAAGTCCTGATGCTCAAAGAAGAAAAGGTCAGGGATTATTACTTCTGATGATTTGTTCTCTACCTGGCTTCATGAATGCAATAAACATCCCATATCTGACCCAGACACTGCATAATTTTCCCATCCTTACTCCCCCAACTCCTTACTGTACCTGTAGTCTCTAACCCAAGGCCTAACTCATTTAAAGACACACAAGAATCACTTACTTTTCCAGGGTAGTTTTGACATCCTAGAGGGAAGGAGAAAAGAAAGGAATATTGGTCCTGGTATTCAAGGGTCCTGAAGGCAAAAGGTTCCCCCTTCTCCCAAAAGTTCTAGATCTATAAAATAGGCATAAGGCAAACTGAGGGTCACAATGGAAGAGGAAGAGCTCCAGAGGGATCTGAGTGCATCTCTCTCAACCTAATCCCCACTTTCAATTGGTCATCATGAAGCTTGGTAATTTATATCACTTCCAAATGGTTTCTTGTGTTTGTCTTTGCTCCTCAAGGACACTAGGAGCTTCCTGCAAGGGACAGGGATTGTGTCTGCTCTTTACTCTGTCCCCCAAGTACCAACCACACACCTCAGTCTCCTTAAGGATCAGTATAGATAGTTCCAGACTGGTGGCATAGGAAGAAATCACATTTTCCTGTGGTAGTTTGGTATCCCCTGTCTGGTACTGGTTAATAAACATTAATATCTGTGCCAATCCTGATTTGAGAATACTTGGGGTCCAGAAGACAAAGACAACAAATCTCTGTCCTGCAAGGATTTCCTAGTTTAATTTGGAAGGCAAAACACACATACATGAAAGGACACAAGAATAAATACCAAGCAATACATAAAATGCAAATAAATGTACGACGAGGCCTCACTGATTCAAATACTGGTAATATGATCTCTATGATAAGGAATATGTTTCCTTCAGCCTTGCTAACACCATTCATCTGCTTAAAAGAACAAGCTATTTCAAACATTTTAAAGGCATTATTTACATATCAAAAGCAATATATTATTTACACATAATTTCAAGTATCCTTTAAACTATGTTTCTATTTTTTAGCACTAGGTAAATCAAGTTTCAGGACTTAAAGGTAATGGTAACTGCATTTACAAAATTTTTAATGCATAATTTTTTGCTAATTTAGATTAGATTTCCCTCTTTTCAAAAGAGTTAATTTTTTCTTTGTTACAAATTAAGAACATAACTGCTGACAAGACATAAGAACACAAAAATGATTAGAAAGAGATGGGAGAAATCAGAGAGGTCTCTCTCTAGAAAAAGATCCTTTGAGTATATGTGGAAGAAAGAATCAGATTTAGGGAAGCAGAGAAGAGTGAGCATCCCAGGCTGACAGAATGGCCTGTGCAAAGCTATATGGCATTCGACCTGAGGGGCTATGCAGGGGCAAAGGTCGAACCTTAAGCATTTCGAAGCCTGACTGTAAGCACTTGCCCTCCACCTCAGCAGCCAAGTGGGCCAGGTCCCGGCGCTTGTCCCCAAGGTGAGCAGCATTTTCTCGGAGTCTCTGTAGAATGTCCTGTTCCTCTTCCTCCAGTCGGGAAAGCAGTATCTGCTGTTCTTCATCCAGCCGCCTATGAAGCTCTTCAAACTCCTTTAAGATCTGCTGTCGGCGACTCTCCACGAGTCTCTGAGAACAGAGGGAGGATGTTACGTCAGTAGGGCCAGTGTGGCACAAGGGAGCCTTCTGCCCAACAACCATGTGTATGAATTAACATAGACTTCCAGTGCCACTGGAAATTGAATAACACTCATTTTTCTCTCCTTCGGAACTTCCCTCTGTAAAGAATGAGTCCATCCCTGACACCTCCACTGATGACGGGAGTAAAGGCCACTGCAAAGATTTACAAAAATCAATGTTTTAAAAAATTTTTATTTTCTTCACTAAATTAACTTCTAAAAAAGTTGTACTTTTATGTTTTAATAAAATATATTCAAGATACAAGAATCAATAACATGATGACATCTACTATTATAGATATTAGAGATATCTCTATTATTCCCAATCAAAAAGTTCTAGTTAATGCAATATGTCAAGCAAAGGAAAGTACAAATACTAGAAAGTTAAAGATAGGATTGTCGTCGTTTGTATATTGTAAGATATCTACCTGATAAAAATCAGAGAATCAACTAAAAAGGTATAAGAATAAGTAAGAGTTTAATAATGGGCTGTTATAAAATATCTATGTAGATTTCAGGGCTGAACTTGTTAAATAGTTTCAAGTCACTTCAGAGAATTGGCAGTTACCACACCAGGAACAGGTTCCAGAAGTCTGTTAGTAAATTAGTTGCTTGAAATTTGAGTCATTTTAGTCTAAGCCAGCATAGACTTAAATCTCTAACATTCCTGAAATGTGGTAACACAGGACCCAAACATCAGCCATGACACTTTCTGAGCATTACCAGCATATCCTCCTTTTTTGCGCCTCCACTGCAATAAGAAGTGATTTCCCCAAAGGAGGATTCTCCAAGTGTCACTGTGACTGATGAAACACAAAATAAGAAGCCATGACTGGGACGATTTTATTTTATTTTATTTTTTTAAAAAGATGACCGGTAAGGGGATCTCAACCCTTGGCTTGGTGTTGTCAGCACCACGCTCAGCCAGTGAGCAAACCGGCCATCCCAATATAGAATCCGAACCCGTGGCCTTGGTGTTATCAGCACTGCACTCTCCCGAGTGAGCCACGGGCCGGCCTTGACTGGGATGATTTTAAAAACTAAAGTTTTGTTCTAGCATTTAGAAAGTTTTTAAAATTTTATTTCCCTCTCCATCCTTTACCTTCAAGAAGGTGATCAACAGGAAGAGGAAAGTTAATAACTAGGAATAAGCTCCATTTTCTCATATATTTTAAGTTTCTCTGGAGCTCTCCAGAAGAACAAAGAACATTTTTTAAAAAGTTTCCCTTTGTAACCAAATTTAGTTCAAATTTTCAAAAATTCAAATGCTCTGTTAAAAAATATAAAGGACTAAGGTAATAATACATGCTTTCTGCTGAAATGTTGTCATTCACTATTTAAAAATTAGTGTTTGTTTTAAAACCCATGTTTAATTTCTGGTGATACCTAAATCTTAACTCCAAGAACCCATTATTTTTTCTAGAAGCCTTAAATGAGGTCAAATTTCTACGCTGTCTTCTTATAAACTTGCAGCTATGCTTTTTGTGCCATGTTATCATCTATTTTTTTTGCACCTGATTTTACGCTCATGGAGGGGAGAGACTGTTTTAGCTCATCATTGTTACCCAGTGTCAAATACATAGTTCGGCCTATACCAGGAGTGTAATAAATATTTACTGATTCACAAAGGACTAGTATCCCTGGTTTTGCCACTTACTGGCTGTATGATCTTGGACTTGACACTCTTCCAAGTTCCATTTCCTCCATTTCCATTTCCCCCAGTTGTGTAAACTGGGGGTAACACGACCTACCTGCAGAGTATCTAATCTTATCCTTCCAAAGATGGCCTCAGGATCCCCTTTGCATTGTTTTGTAGCTTTTCTGTGTTCCACTTGTCCCAAGTCTGGCCTGAACTCTTACAACTCCAACAAAAGTAGAACTCTAAGGCCTAGTATAGCCCTGTAAATATGGAATGTCATGGACACCCCACCCAATGACTAGTCAATTTTAGTCATTATTTTAGCTACTAATAATACTTGTTCACTGTCCAATGGAAGAAATAAGACAGGTACCAAAACACCATGCGACAAATAAGACAATGCTATGAAAGAGATACAAAATTATATAAAAATTAAGAAAGTTAATTTCTGTAGGGTCAGGAAAGGCTGCATAGGAAGTGGTTTTCATTCTGCCTGAAGGATGGATAGGATCCTACAGGAAGAGGATGGGGAGGAGAAGAACATTCTAGGAATGTACCAACATCATCTAGCATACTTGAGCTTACTTGAGTGATGACAATATGGTCCTAATGTCACTGGGCCGTTCTTCTGGGAGCTCTTGGTCAGCTCTTTCTCCTCCTCCCCAGTGAACCTTCCAAATTTTCCTCTCCTCAAACTCTAAGAAACTCCCACCCCTGCATTCTCAGCAGAGAGCTTCCTTCCCTGCTTTACAAGAAAAGGGAGACCAATAGGCATAAACTCCCTCAACTGACCGGATGTAAGGTCTTCTATCTGTACTTCATCTCTTATATCCCTCTCTTCAATATTTGATTCATGAGAAGCAGTTTAAGGACAATGTTTAATGGCAATCAAGCCTAATAAAATACTATCATTTTGGAGTGAACAGCAACTTTCTAATGAACCAGTACTGGTGGATTAAATAATGTGTGGTTAATTCTCTCATAGGCAAACACCCTGCAGAGCAGCCCAACTGGATCACATGCCTTTACCTTGAGCTCACCAGGCTTTTTCTCCTCAGATGACTTGCAGCGGGTGATCTCCTGCAGCTTCTGTTCCAGAGGCTCCAAGCACTTCTGCAGTTTTTCCTGAGGGGTGGGGAGGAGACATTTGGGGTTGGCTGGTACATCCATCATCCACCTATTGATCCAACTCCCTTCCTTACCTGTTATTTGGGATGGCACCTTCCTACAGGTCCCTCTTCCTGCCACCAACCTGTTCCCATCACCTTCCCTACTCACCCAACTTTCCTCTCACTAATCTGAGATGGTTGTCCAGCTGTCACCAACTCTGTGTCCCCCATCTCTGCCCATTTCCTTACTCAGGAACTACATATTACAAAGTAACTTTCTGTGCACTAATATCCTTCTTTAAACCCACATCCAATTCTAACCATCTACAAATAAAATAAACACTTAATTATTTACACTGTAAATTACTTTAAGTGTTGTTTCCAAGATCTTATTAATCAAGCAAAGTATGGGATAAAATGCTAAGACCTTAAAATCTCTGGTTCCTATTAATCAAACATTTACTGCCTCCCAACAGTAAGTTAAACCTGATGCCATGTTACCCATTATTTGGGAAAGATGCAAACAACAGATTGGTTCAGCTTAGTCTGGTTGGTATCAGTCTGAAGTGATGTTACCTGTTTCCAATACCAATGGGAAAACAAGGAGCATTGTGAGTGGGGGTGGGGGCAGAATGAGGAAACCAAACTATTTTTCAGTTCTTACTAAGTTTCGTCTTCTCCATGTGGTTTCATTCATCTATGAAAAATGATATATTCCAAGACCACACATACCTATATTTACCCCTGTGACTCAAATGTCAGAGAGAAATTTTGGAGTGCTCCTCACCACTGCTCTTCTTCATAATAGAGGACATTTGATCTGATGTACTGTGTGTCCCCCACGTATGTAGCTCTGAAGGGACTACAGAGAACTTTTTCAGAGTAGAATTCTCTACTCAAAGAATTTCATCCTCTGCTGCTCCTCCCTCTTTCCCCACATTAGCATCACGTGTCTGGTTCCCCACCTTGTACTCCTGTGTAGCATCATCCAGTGGCACGACAGTGTGGGCCCGGTGGGTGTGGGAAATTGCGCATATCAAACATACAGCCTCCTGGTCTTCATAGCAAAAGAGGCTGAGGGCCTCATGGTGCTGGGGGCATAGGCTCTCATCCCGGATCTTCCGCTTGACAGCCTGTAGTTGCTTGGCAATTTCTACCATACTGCCTAGTTGCCGATTAGGCCGGAGACTGCGGTAGCGGGATGTTTTTCGACAGACAGGACAAGGGAAGTCTCTCTCTAGGTCCTCCCACCAGCGGGTGATGCAAGCTTTGCAGAAGTTGTGCCCACACTCAATGATGACAGGCTCCTTCAGATACTCCAGGCACACAGAGCAGCTTGCCTCTACCTGTAAGTTTTCCAGAGCCGCAGCTGTGGAGGCCGCAGAGGCCCCGGCCTCTAACAGACTTGTCTCTGCCATTATTTAACTAGGGGATGGTGAAAGGGAGAGAGAAAAGAAAAATATTAGTTGGAGCTTTAATTTTTTTGCTTCCTGGCCTGATATTTATCCCCATGTTAAACTCTAACTCCAGATTCAGCCCCATCTTGGTATTTTCTTATTTTCCTTCTTTTTAAAAAAAAGATGACTGGTAAGGGGATCTTAACTCTTGACTTGGTGTTGTCAGCACCACGCTCTCCTAAGTGAGCTAATCAGCCATCCCTATATAGGGATCTGAACCCGTGGCTTTCAGCAACCGCACTCTCCCAAATGAGACACGGGCCAGCCCTCCATCTTGGATTTTCCATCTTCTCCTCCACTATATTCAAACTCTTTGTTTCTCCATTTCCAAAACTTGAGATTCCCAGCCATCAACCTATTTTTTTTTCTTCATCAAACTGACACACAACCCCTGTCTCTCTTGTTTCTGCTTTATTTTGTTAGAAACAGAGGCCTCCTTCAACTCCAAGCCAGCATACTTCTGATCCAGGCTAATCCCACTTGTATCTTAGAATAGTTCCAGACCAATGTATGCTGGTTTAAAATGTTTTTCTAATAGATGAGAAAATAATTTGGGAAGTGAAAAGTGTCATAAAAGTCAAAGTGTTGGCCGGCTGGTTACTCAGTTGGTTAGTGGGTGGTGTTTTAACACCAAGGTCAAGAGTTTGGATCTCCATACCGGCCAGCTGCCAAAAAGAAAGTCAAATTGTTAAAATTTCCTAAATAAGGTATAAATTAAAGTGTAATGTTCCAGAGGAGTTTTATTATAATAGACCTTTAGAGCCTAAGCTTGATTCTCTGCCATTATTCTCTCACTCTTTCAAAGGGTAATAAATTAAATGAGTTAAGCAAAGATAACAACCTCCTCTTTTCAGGAAAATTGAAAATTATTCTTTCTTTTATCAGACTAGCCTAGAGGAAGTATGCCCTCTTCTTGGAATGAAATGAGTCACACACATCCCATTTCTATTTGTGTGCATTTGGATAACTGGAACTGCTGAAAAATGATAAATTCATGGCAACTATACTAAAGAGTATATCACTAAGCCCAGGCCAATAACTTCTTCAAAAGAGAGCTGGCAAGTCTATTCTAAATACTCAGCAGTGACTGGAATCTTTCAAAATAGCTATCTATAACAAATTGGACATACTGTGTCTCTAACTAATAGGTTCTGTAGTGGTTGGGATTTAAGAGAAAAAAAAGAGGCAATTAAATCTCCTTCAAGTGAAGCCTTAGAAGAATTGGAAATGCATGAGAGATGTATAACGCAGAAGGCTAGTCCTCCAATTCAATCCTTAAAATGTCAACTTTTATCCATGAATAAATTGATTTCTCTACTCCCATAATCCCTTCTCCCCTCCCCACTCACTCCCTCCACCTAAGGGACCCAACAGAAGGAAGGAGCTTTGGTAGGTCTATGTGCTGAGAAAGAAGTGGCCATGTAATGAGTTGGGTTGACAATGATTATTTCTGTAATATACTAATAGTACACATGAAAGTGTTTAATTTGAAGTAGGAGCTGATAACTTATTTGGACTTGAATTTCTTCCCTCAACATTAGAAGAGTTCAGTCAGATGGTTTTTCTCTACTTATGGTAATCCAACTTTCACTAGTGACCCTGCCCCCTCCCCAGTCTTCTAGAAATTAGGTGGCCTCCTCACCTGGGATGAGTTGAATTGTATGTACAGTTAGGGACCAGGATGCTTCTAGAGTGGCAAAGCGATGTGAAAGAGAAATGCGGAAAGGGTTAGGGGAAGAATGGAGAGGAATTGAGCTACCGCCACCGTGAGGCCTTGGGTGCCTCTGGGTTGGTCCTTCCTCTCCCCTGTATTCCTCGTGTCTTGTAGAATGACAAGCTTCAGGGATGTCCTCATTTTCTTTCTACCACTGTTTGGGGTCCCACCTTGCGACCCTCTCCTGAGCGTTGTCCACAACTCTGTCCCACCCCCGTCTCCATCTTCTTCCGCCACACCTAGGGCAGGGGGATTGGAGAAGGGGAGAGGAAACGTCGTGTTTGGTGGGGGAGGGAGGGACGCGTGTGCAGGTGAGGAAGAGGTGTGACGTGAAGGTGGGATGCCCTCCGCTATCACGCCGCGGAGACCGGCGGTGACCGCGTCAGAGTTCCACCCGGGGAGGCGAGCGGGAGCGGGACGGGGGACTGCGGGGTAGCCAAGCAACGCCGGACGCGCTGACGTCGCCGGGGCGGCAAAACGTCCGCCCGGGCCGAGGCGGGCGGAGGCAGCTGTGGTTACGTGTGGGGGGCCGGTGACGCAGTAGCGGAGCGCTGGGACGCGGCGTGCGGAGCCGGCCGGCGGGGGCAGGCCCTGGGCCCTGGCGCGGCGGCGAGACAGCACCTACCTTCCCGGCTTCGGGTCCGGGAGTGCGGGGCGCGGAGCCGCCGGAGCTCTGCCTCCCTCCTTCCTCCTCCCCTCGCCCCCGCCCCGCGGCACGACACACAATACTCGCCGGAAGCGGAAGCCGCGCCGAGGCTCGTGTCAGTGGAAGAGTCGGGTGTCGGCGGGCGGCCGTGACGGGGCCTAGCGGTGCCTGCGGAAGGAGGGGGACCGGAGGTGAGAAACAGCACTTGTCATCAAGAGCAAGAAGGAACCCGGAGGGGCAGGTGGTTGAGACGCCGGCGTCCAGGTGACCCGAAGAATCCTCTGGAGGAGGGTCGCGCATGCGCGCGGTGGAGCGCTGAAGCCCATTGCCCGCAGGGCACCGGACGGGCGACCATGCCGGCGAGGCTGTCGTGTTCGGGCTTTGGACCCGGGCTGCGGCCGGGCTCCGCCAGTCCCTAGTGTGGCTGGGAGTCGCCGAGGGCGGGGCAAGGGCGGGGTGTGGACTTT
>NW_007730216.1:99242-101809 GCF_000696425.1 Galeopterus variegatus
GCGGTGGAGCGCTGAAGCCCATTGCCCGCAGGGCACCGGACGGGCGACCATGCCGGCGAGGCTGTCGTGTTCGGGCTTTGGACCCGGGCTGCGGCCGGGCTCCGCCAGTCCCTAGTGTGGCTGGGAGTCGCCGAGGGCGGGGCAAGGGCGGGTTGTGGACTTTCAGCCACACGTTTCCTCACCGAGCCAGTCCGGGGAGAGGGTGGCTAGTTGTGGCGGCGGCCAATTACGTGGTGGGCCTCGGGTCTCAGCGGTAACGTCACTTCCGACTGCTTGAGTTTTAGCCTTTTAACATTCAAGGAGCAGGTAAGTTCTCCCCGTGGTGGGCTTCAAATGCTCCTTGTCCTGCCCCTGCTTGGCAAGCTTTATCGTAATTATCTACCTCCCGCGCTGGTGCGGGAGCCCCGGGAGAACTGGTGCCGCGGCTGTGTTGCTCAGTTTTGTAGCCTCAGCTGCTCGCGCGGGCCGGACCGCCCCGTTCGCTCAGTAAACACGTTAACTGTGTGAGAGCCAAGGCCTGTTCTTTCCACTTTGGGTTCTGTGAGTTGAGTGTTTCCCCGCGAGAGCAGATGGTGCTTGTGTGGGGACTCCAGGCTTTTTCTTTGTTGCCTCCTGCTTTGCTCTCCTGTTGCTGGAAGCTTCGCAGGTCTTGATTTTGAAGGAAGCGGTTGAGGTGATGAGGCTGGGGAGCAGTCTGCTGGTAGAGGTGTGATGAGAGTGGGGAGGAGATGACGGAGCTGGAGGGGAGTTAGTGCTGGGGAAAACTGTGATGGGGATGGGAGGAGTTAGTGTTAGAGGGTTATGGCACTGCTGGTAGAAAAAGGTATTGTTTCCCCTGCGCCCCCCACTTGGCATGCAGAATGTGATTGAAAGAGATGAGCAACTTTTGATGTACTCTCCTTGGAGGCGAAGTGGTCTGACTTGTTCCTGTATAAGTTGTGAGGCTATTTACAAACACCGGCCAGTATTTCATCTCATCCAGGGAACCGGAAACTATTTACTTGCAGAAAATATGATCAAATGTACGAGGTATAAAGATTTAGGATCACGCATGCTAATTACAATGCGTCTACTTTTTCTTTACTGTTCCTTTGCTTTTTGTTCGGTTTTCCTTTTTAGGTAGCTAACAATTTGAGGGAGGTTAAACTTAAGAAAATTACATTTATTCACTCTTTTTTCCTCATTGCTGTTTGGCCGTTAGAGATTTTAGCAGCAGCCCTTGTTCACAAACACCTCAGTGCTACTAAGGTAAGGTAGTTTGAAAGCCACTAACTGGGTGGTCAGCCTCTTTAGCCTTGGCTTTGGAGGGAAGTGATGATGGTGAGATTTGGTTCTCGTTTTAATTAGTTAATTTGTAGCTTTTAAGATGTTGCTAACGCTGCTGTCTGGCTTTTGAGTTTGTAGATGATGGGGGATGTGATTAGACTAGGATATTACCAGAAGGAAGGACTGTGAAGAATGTGCTTTCCTGGAGACTGATAGATTGTTAAGGGGACTTTATGCTAAATATAGAAGGAAAGGGGAGAGAATGTCTAGGTAAAACTATCAAATTACGAAGGGCATGTAGTATGATATAGAATGGGGATTGGCAAACCTTTCCTGTAAAGAGCTGGAAAGGACATCTTTTTGACCTTGCCGCCCATACCCAGCTATGTCTTTGCAGGATGAAAACAGCACTAGACAATACTAAATGAATGAGCATTGTAGTGTTCCAATAAAACTTTATTTATGGAGACTGTAATTTGAATTTCATATTACTTTCATGTGTCATGAAATTGTTCTTTTGATTTTCCCGTCAGACCTCGGTCGTTTAAAAATGTAAAAACCATTTTTAGCTTTTAGGCCATACAAACACAGATAGTGGGTAGTAGTTTGCTGACCCCTGACAGAGTAGTAAAGTACCCAGTATTTTTCAAGAGCAATTGGGAAACAGAGTGAACACAGTGCTATGATATCTTTCTTCCATTTGTCTTTTTAATAACACATGGAATAATAAAGGTGTTTTAGTCTGTTTTCTTTTGCTATAACTGAATATCCGAGACTGGGTAGTATATAAAGAAAATAAATTTATTTCTTACAGTTCTGGAGGCTGGTAAATCCAAGGTTGAGGGGCCACATCTGGCGAGGGCCTTCTTGTTGCTGGGGACTCCCTGTAAAGTCCAAAGGCACTGCAGGGAATCACATGGCAAGGGGGCGCACTGAGCCAAACTGGCTTTTATAACAGACCCACTCTCGTGATAATTAACCCACTGTTGTGCTACATGTAGCCAGTGCCTACTGTATTGAACAGCACTCTTTTAGATGAGTGGCTAGTTGTGTGAGTTTCATTTATTAATAATCATTCTTTCCTCATTGAGTTAAATTACTACACTTGTCATATGTTAATTCTTTCATTGTGAGATCTATTTTTTTCTTTCTTTCTTTCTTTTTTTTTTTTTTTTTGCAGCTGGCCTGTATGGGGATCCCACCTCTTGACCTTGGTGTTATAACACTGTGCTCCGACCAAGTGAGCAACCGGCCAGCTCTTTATTTCTGATTTTTGAGTCTGTATTCTAATCCTCTCATCT
>NW_007730216.1:103063-104071 GCF_000696425.1 Galeopterus variegatus
GATCTCCTCCCCCACCCCCATTTTCCAGTAAGCAAAATAGGTGCTGTATTGCTTGAATAAAAAAGAAATAATTGATATTTAATTATTTCTCAAGTATTTTTCATCATTTAGTGCAATACCGTAAAACATGAATAACACTATGGGACCCATATGAAGTGCTATTAGTGATGCTGGAAGTGCTCCCAAGAAGCAAAGAAGAGGCATGACATTATAGGAAAAAGATGAATTGCTTGATATATACCATAGATTGAGGTCTGCAGCTGTGGTTGCCTGCCATTTCAAGATAAATGAGTCTAGCATACGGACCATTGTTAAAAAAAAAAAGCAAATTCATGAAGCCATCGCTGCAACTATACCAACAGATGTGAAAACCTTGCACTTCTTGTGAAATACCTTTTTATCTTATGTTGAAAATGCAGCTTTTACGTAGGTGCAAGATTGCTGTAAGAAAGGCATACCTATAGACTGTAATATGATTTGTGAAAAAGTAAAGTCCTTATATAACAACTTAAAGCAAGAAGAAGGTGAAGGATCTAAAGATCAAGAATTTAATGCCAGCAAAGTATGGTTTGGTAATTTTCAAAACAGGTTTGGCTTAAAAAATGACCAGATAACAGGAAAAGCAGCTGAGGCAGACCAAGAGGCAGACCACAAGGCAGCTGATGAGTTCCCAGATGCCATTAAATCATTGGAGAGAGGAAACTAAAGCAAATAGTAGAAGGCTTGGTACCGTATAGAAACTATTTTAGAGAAATGAAAAACAAAAGACAGAAATTACAGTGTATTTCTATAACTGCATATACCTGTACTCCTGCCTCCCCTTCCCTTTCCTCCACCTAGTTCACCTCTGCCACTCCTGAGCCAGCAAGACAAGCCCCTCTTCTTTCTCCTCCTGAGTCTATTCAATGGGAAGACTATTCAAAATGATAATGAAGACGTTTATGGTGATCCACTTTCACTATTCCCTAAATAATCATCATGCCGTACAGTTAAACTAATTTGTATGTG
>NW_007730216.1:105502-108154 GCF_000696425.1 Galeopterus variegatus
TTTCCTTATGATTTTAATAAGATTGTCTTTTCTCTAGCTTACTTTATTGTAAGAATATGATACTAATGCATATAACATACAAGATATGTGTTAATTGACTGTTTATGTTATCGGTATAAGGCTTCTGGTCAGCAGTAGGCTATTAGTGATTAAATTTTGGGGGAGTCAAAAGTTATACTCAAATTTTTGACTGTGCAGGGAGTCGGCACTCCTAATGCCCACATTGTTCAAGGACCAACTATACCTTTTATTTTCATGTTCTGGCTAAGAGTTTTGATCCATCTATTCTCTCAGGACAAAACCTGGGATTTTGCCCTCTCACCCCTTGCACTCAAATGTTACTTAGTTCCAAGAATTCTTCTTAACCGCTGTCCTTCTCTCTTTGACTGTTGCAGTAGGCTCCCTGCCTGTTTTTTCCCTTTCTAGTTCAGGTACAGATTTGATTTTCTTCCTCCACCATTTAATAGCTCCCCAGTACCTTCAGGGTCATGTCCAAACTCCTTAACAGATATAGCACAATAGGTACACATTTGACCTCTTTACATCACTTACTTTGTACCACGGGCAGCTGCATACTGAACTTTACATAGTTCCCCAGACACTGTTTCAGTTCTTATTTATCTTTTGAAACTATACAGTTGTCATTCCTCTAACTCCTAGCTAGTTATCTGAAGTTCTTTTCTGGCTCTCATAACACCCATATATACCTCCCCCCCCAACACCCCTGTTTTTATGTGTCTCTTTAGCCAGACTGAGCATGTGAAGGATAAATTCATCTTTTATCTTTATCCCTAGGAAGTGAATACGTTTTATGGTACATATTTGTGCAATAAATGTAGAATGAATTCCTCAAGTTCATGATCCCATCTCCTTTTCCACAGTGATTATCAATAAAATGTTTAGAATGAGAAGGGCTTATAACACCAATCTCAAGGGTTCAGATCCTCATACTGATCAGCCACCAAAAAAAAAGAAATAAAAAAGTATAAATGAGAAGGAGCATAGTGCAATAAGGAGCAATAAGGAGTTGGAGAAGGAATTTCCTTCTTACCCCATAGTGTCTTGACTAGGAAATGCAAAGGAATATAGTGGGTGTTAGAGCTTTACCAAAGAAAGCAGACCAGATATCAGCTAGCAAGGCCTGTGGCGTTCCTGCCCAGCACTGCTGATATGCTGCTTTGTGTGAATTTTCAGGCCTCTCTGATTCTGGAACCTCTGTCATTATATTATACCTTTGAGCAGGGGATTTTTAGCACTTTGTAACATTCTGAGTTGTTCTCTTGTATAAGTTTTTAGTTAACTCCTTAATAGTATCATTTATGATTCTAAATATAGATAGCATAGGTTCTCATTGTGGATTCTGTTGCTTCATGATTAAAAATTGAATTCTAGTGTACAGAGAGGGTTAATCCCTGGTTGTTAGTAGTAAAGAAAGGAAAATAGTGAACTTTTCTCTTTGTGCTAAAAAATTATATTATTTATTCTTTCTCATTGGGATTTTAGGGGCGTAATAAATAACATACCCTTTTTTCCCTTCCACTTTTGACGAGAGAGAGATGCAAGAGTCAGCCAGAGACTAAAATATCACCTTTATTAGTTTTATGAAACTGTAATGGGAGGGAATAGCTCAGAAATGGCCAGTTGATTTGCTTACCCTCCCTTGAATTGAACTTGCTGCCCAACACCCATCAGAACTGGCCAGCTCAGCTTCCATATGGCTGGGAGCAGATGAGAAATCATTTCTGCGCACATATTTGAAGAGGAAGAGGGCAGGAAGCAGGGCCAAGTGTGGTCAGCTCCTGCTCCCAGACTTGCTAGTTAGGTCAGTCCTTGAAAGGCCAGAGTTGGGGAAGGGAGTTTGGGGGAAATCTTTCTCAAGGAAACTATGAGAATGAAAAATAATAGTTTCCCCCTAATTACTTCAAAACTAGATAGGTTGATAGTTTCGGGGCTCAGAAAATGGTACTGCAGTGTGTGGCACTTTGTCAGGCTGAGTACTTTGAACTGAAGAAAAGAGGCCTCAGAAGCAGTCTTTGTCTCACCTTCTCCTGACCTCCTTTCACCACCTTCCTTTTCTCTCCTAAGGTAGGCCATAGAAACTAGAATTTCTCCTCCCCAAAGTGTGTGAATGGGTGGGGGGGTGGGGGATCACAGAAAATAGAACTCCTCTGAAGCCAGCCATATAATCTAAAATATTACTCTAACCTCCCCCACCTTTCTGTGTTAGAGCTGGCCATAAAGAAATTCTCTGACCTACCTTGTCTGATCATGAGACCTTCATTCCAGAAGGGACTCTGCCCCATACCTAGGAAGAAGGAATGCTGTAGAGAAGCCAAGAGGAATCTGAACATATAGGCCTCTCTGGGTTTCCTCATTCAATCTGTTACCATTAGGTCATATTCTTTTTGTCCAATCACATTTCTACACGGATGTTCATGCTTCATCAAACCTATACTTAAAAATGGATAGTTCCCCCTGGATTTGTGGGTGTTCATTCTGAATGTTCCTGTGTCACATAAAGCTTTGATTAAATAAATTTGTTATGCTTTTCTTTTGTTAACCTCTCTTTTGTTATAGAAGTGTCAGCTGTGACCCTTATGATGGGGAAGAAAGGTATCATTCCTTTCCATCCCTATAATAGGTAGGTAGATA
>NW_007730216.1:109254-110453 GCF_000696425.1 Galeopterus variegatus
CTTTACTTCCTAAGTTTGCATCCCTAAACACTGTATGGTTTAGTTTTGCCTGTTTTTCTACTTTCATGTAAGAAAGAATCATACATTGAATGCCTTCGTGAGTGTGGGTTCTCTTGCTAACATTACACTTCTTACTCACCTGCTGCTGCTTGTAGCTGTAGTTCATTTGTTTTCATTGCTGTGTAGTATTCCATTTTATGAATGTGCCACAGTTTGTTTATGCTGTTGTTCATAAATTCCTGGGTTCTTTGCCAGTTTTTAGCTGCTGTGACTGTTCATGTATGTGTCTTACATATTTATGCTTATAGTTGTGAATAATTCTAGAAGTGGAATTGCTAGATCACTAATTAAACATGTTTAACTTTATCGTTTGTTTTTCAGCAAGTCATTAAAAAGGTCCAGCTTATTCTAACAGGATATTTTTAACCATTTCACTTAAACATGTTTAACTTTATTAATAGACAATTCCACATCATTTCTCAGCGAGGTTATCAGTTCATAGCAGCCCCACCAGCAGTGCAGAGTCCCCAGTGCTTCACATTTTCATCAGCACTTGGTATTTTTCAGATTTTGAATTTAGCCATTTTTACTGAGTATTGTAGTGGTATCACTTTAATTTTCCATAGTTACAAGTAAGATTGAATACTTAGCTTCTCTTCCTGTGTTTATAGACCATTTGATACTCTCTGTTTTGAAATGTCTGTTCTGCCCATTTCTTCTGTTGAGTTGTTGGCCTTTTTCTTATGGATGAGTTCTTTATACAGTCTGGATATAAGCTCTTTGTCATTTGTGTTTGTGCCAGATATCTTTTCTCACTCTATAGCTTGCATTTTCACTCTCTTGATATCTTTTGATGAGTAAAAGTTCTGAATTTTAGTGTAATCCAGTTTATCAATATTTTTCTTTCTTTTAATGTAACATAAGGTTTGCCACGTTAAGCATTTTAAGAATTTTTGTTCATTTATTTTATTTATTTAATGAATTTATTTATTTTTGGTTGCTGGCCAGTGCAGGGATCAAACCCTGGCCCTTGGTGTTATCAACACCAAGTTCTAACCAACTGAACTAACTGGCCAGCAATATTTTTGTTTACAGTTAATGTTTTTTATTTTTTGTTTAAGAAGTTTTTTTCTAACTTTAGGTCATAGAGATATTTGTCATTATCTTCTAGAAGCTTTATAGAAGTGTGTTTTACACTT
>NW_007730216.1:111187-113143 GCF_000696425.1 Galeopterus variegatus
TAGGTCATAGAGATATTTGTCATTATCTTCTAGAAGCTTTATAGAAGTGTGTTTTACACTTGTGTCTCCAAATCCATCTGGAACATATTTAGGGAAGCGTGGTTTGAGATAAGAATCAAATTGCATTTCTTCCCCCATGTGCGCATTTAGTTGATTCAGCACTGTTGAAAAAAGTGTCCTTTTCCCAATCACTTATCTATATTTGCCTACATCTGTTTTTCTGCCAATTCCACACTGTTTTAATTACTGTAAATATTGTTAAGTCTTGATAACTGGTGAAAAAGCCTTGCCATTTTCTTGTTCTTCAAGGCTTATGTACACTCTTGAAAAATTGACATCAGGAAGAGACATATCAGGAAGAGACAGTGGTGTTAACTTTGTAGAGAAAGGCAGTTTTACACTTGATTGGATTATTGGGGTGAGATGGAGCCCTGTCTCACAAAGAATACATTATGAAGAAAAGGTGTACAGGCAGAAATGGGTTGAATGAGGAGACACATAGAGTTTGGTTACTCTTAGATTAGTTCTTACTGTAAATCATAAATAAAAGTTAACAGTGGCTTAAACAAGTTAGAAGTTTATTTCTTATATAAGAAATGTTTGGAAGTAGGCCCTCCAGCGTCTGTTTGATGCTTCATCAAAATTGTCTGAGACCCAGTTTCCTTCCAGCCTACATTCTGACATCCCTAGAATGTGGCTGTGGATTGTCATGGCCCAAGATGGTGCTGGGATTGTGGCTGTCTCATCTGTCTCCCTGGCAACAGGGCAGAGGAAGGGGAAAACAAGAATTCATCTTCCCTTCACATTTAAGGAAACTTTTCAGAAGTTCCACCCAATACTTCTATGAACCCCAAAATACAATTTGGCCATTTTTACTGAACTGTATCAGTTTCTTGCTTAAGCTAGTCCTGGCATTCTCTCAGGCTTATGTAGAAGACTCACCTTGAATTTTTTCTTGTGATCATATGTGTGTGCTCTGGCCTTTTGTGAGTACAAAGCACTTTGGAATCAGATATCTGCTTTTCTTTCAGTTTTGACTGTTCAATAAGCAAAACTTCTAGCTGCATGCTTTCAGTATCTCCAGAGAAGATTTGCCTTGAGTTCCAAGTTTCTCTCTAGCCTAAGTGTCCACTATGGTACACAAAGGAAAGCAGAAGAAAAGGGAAGTATCAAGTGACTGTCCTCTTTCAGTCAGAAGTTCTTTAGGTACTACTACTAAATCTGCTTCAATGAATCTGGGTGGTGGTAGCACAGGTGTGTTCAGTTTTGCTTTGTGAATATTTATTATGATTTCTGCACTTTATATGCTTTGCTTAAATAAGCTTGTAAAAAGTTCCTTAGAAGATTTTTAATCTTCCTTTTCCCAGTACATGACTACTATAACAGCTAGTTGTGTTAGAAACCATTACAAGTTTTTGCTATTTTACAACCTGGCCTTTATACAGACATCAGGCCAACTCAGTGTTAAATACTGTGGAAGAAAATATTGAATGATCTCCTCATAATGACACGGGATTTTTCAATGTGAATTGATAATAGGGAGTTTCTGGAGATCTTTGCTAGGGAGTCAGGTGATGAAAATGGAAGTTGGTATGTTTTATGTAATAATAGATGTCCAGATGGATAGTAGATAAAAGAGACCAGAGGCAGGGATATCAGGAAATAGTGGAACAGGAGGAGAAAATAACATAGATGTTAAAAACCTGAGGAGTAGTTTTGCTATATAATGATGTATGGGATGCACCACAGTATAATGAAAAAGATAAGAGGTTTGAAGTCAGACCATCAGAAATTTAAATCTAGAAGTCTTACTATTTACTAGTTATCTGACTTTAAACAAATTACTTAATTTTTTCCAAACTTCAGTATTTTTATCTGTATATAGTATGTAGTACAAGAGTGTCATAAAAGTGGTTTTCTGTAAAGGAATGGTTTAATTAATGTAGGTTTGTAATG
>NW_007730216.1:113790-115697 GCF_000696425.1 Galeopterus variegatus
ACTTTCTAAGATAACCTGTCAGTTCATATGTTTATGTTTTATTTCATTTAGGCTATCTACAGTATCCAAGGTGCATGAGGATGAAATTAAAATTGGATTGTGTCTGCATTTCTTCTGGGAAACAAAGCTTGAGTGCAAAGGCAGCAGCAAACGTGTCTAAAGTGAAGAGCATCAACAAGTAGTTCAATGAGATGATGTAAGACCCAACGTGACATATTTGATGGATTTTAGAGGAAGACCCCTTCCTTTGAGGTTTTTCTATATTGTTGTGCTGAGAATACTTCAGTGTGTTCAGTCAACTGGAGCGTGTGCATGGAGTTTTGATATTGCTGCCTGCCTTTGGTCGGTAGAGCAGTTTACCCCTCCAGCACCTGACACAGGTGAAAATTCAGAGTTTGCTGGGGTTGACATTCTGCCACATATGTTGTCATTGAGCTTGGATCTTCCTCCCTCAGACAATGATTTGTTACAATCTCTGGCTCTGTTTCCATGCGGATATAAGATATCGGATAAAGTCAGAGGAGCCTGTTGTGAGTTTTGTCTCCAAATCCAAGGATTGGTACTTTTGCCGGATTGGACTGCTGCTGTTTGAAAAAAAAAAAAAGAGGTGGTGGTGGGAGAGATTGCTGTTTATCTCCCAATACGTGTCCTTCTCTTCTTCCCTAATAAAAGAACTTTTAGCTGGGCACATGGCTGACTGAAATAAAATGACCTTTCTCAGCATCACATGCAGCCAGGTATGTCCATGTGATTGGCCAGTGAGGGTGAGCAGATATGATGTGTGCAGCTTCTGGTTCATACCTCCTTCCTCTTTCCCACTAGAAAGCAGGTGTGGTGGTAAGCCATCATGGACCACGTGGGTGTGAGCAATTCCTTAGGGTAGTAAATTGCCACCTTTGCTGCACATTAGAATCACTGAGGGAGCTTTTAGAAATCCCAATGCCCAGGTCACACCATGTACCAGTCGAATGAGAATGTCTGGGGTGAGAGCCAGACATCAGTGTTTTAAAAAATCTCCAAGTGATTCCAATGTGTAGCAGAGTTTGGGAACCACTGCCTTAGAGGTTCCAGAGCAAGTACACTGGAGAAGCCTATGTTGCTGACAGCATACCTGTCCAGGACAACGTATGACAAGACTGTCACATGTCAGAGAAATAGACTTCTAGCTTGTGTAGGCCGGTTATTTGGAGTCGTGGTTATAACAACTGAACCTATATATTAACTGTATAATAAACATGGGTCATGTCATCAAAACAGACTGACTGTATTTCACAGAATAATCTTGTTTCCATGTTGTTTTGCCTATTTTCCATTAAGCCGTTTACGTATGGGGAGAAAAACGTTTTGAGACAGCCTGATAATACCTACTTAGCATAATGCATTTGAGGCTCATCTGTGTTGTTGCATGCATCATTAGTTCATTCCTTTTTATTGCTGAATAGTATTCCCTTGTGTGGATTTACCACTGTGTTTATCCATTCACCAATTGAAGGACATGTGCATTTTCAGTTTGGAGCTGTCATGAATAAAGCCATTATTAGTATTGACTTACAGGTTTTGTGGAGTATAAGTTTTTAGCTCTCTTGGGTAAATGGCTAGAAGTGGGATTGCTGGATTGTATGATAAGTGTATATTTAGCTTTGTCCCACTTAATATGATATATTATCCTTTTTGTTGTTGGGCTTGACTAGCTAGGTTTTTGTTGAGAATTTTTGCATCTGTGTTCATGAGAGGTAGTGGCCTGTAGTGTTTTCTTTTCTTGTAATGTCTTGTCGGGTTTTGTATCAGAGTAATGCAGGCTTCTTAAAATTAGTTGGGAAATATTCCCCCATTCGGTTTTCTGGAAGAGATTGTGTAGAATTGATATTATTTCTTTCTTAAATGTTGGAATTCACAGGGAAGCCTTT
>NW_007730216.1:117099-118615 GCF_000696425.1 Galeopterus variegatus
TTTTTTTAAGAAAAAATAAAATTTTATATATCATTTGGCTTTTTCTTGTTAGGAAGTAGTAATGCTCTTTTCAGCTTTCAGCATCCAAAGTGGAAGTCAGAAGTCAGTGTGGTTTTGATGTTCTCCCATAGATAGTTGTGACATTTCTCAGTAAAGGACTTAGTTTCATAGAAATGAATATTTCCCGAGTTTGATTGATGAATGTCTTCACATTCCAGACATGGTGACAGTATGGAATTTTTAACAGTGCTGCCAAGCTTCTTGACTGATGATACATTGTGAGTTTTATTTATGTACCCCGAAGCTTTACTGTTATGAGCCATACATTGCTTGGGTCAGTGAGCCCTTTTGAGATTTCTTGCAAGGTGTGTGTCCCATTTTAACTATTAAATTCCTTAAACATTTATTATCTCACAGTTTCTCGGGGTTTGGAATCTGGAAATGTGTTATCTGAGTGGCTCTGGCTTGGTGTCTAATGTGTCTGCAGTCATCTGAAGGCTTGCATGGAGCTGGAGGATCCCCTTCCAGGGTGGCTCACTCATATGCCTGCAGGTCATGCTGGTTGTTGACAGGGGGCCTGATTCCCATCACAAAAATCTGTCAGTGTTGCTTGAGTGTCGTAAAAAAAGGACTGCCCACACTGAAAGAAAAAGAATTATGTTCTGCCTTTTCAAGGTAAGAATAGCAAAGAATTTGTAGATATATACACACACACACACACACACACACACACACCCCCCCACAAGGTTTAGAGAGTCTCACTTTATAGAGCCTTTGGAAGTAAATTTCCATGCACTTAAATTACCTGTGAAGGTGCTAATTTGATTTTAATTGTTCAGTCATCTTAACTGCTCTTCCCAGCGCCCCTTTCCAGGTGTGATACAATAACCGGGGTTGATAACTATCCTTTTCTGTATGAGAAGATAAAAAAGCATTCTAAAATCCTAGGGCACATAGAAGGAAACTATATGGACAAGTGATTGTCAAGGTGTTCTTTTCTCCTCTTGTAGGATATGGATAGAGGGGGTACTTTTACCTCTTTATTGGTTTTTCATAGTCTAGGAAATTGCAGAATTTGGTTTTCCTAATTTTCAAACTGATTCTGTTTCTTTAGGAAGGGACCAAAAGGAGAAGAAGCTCCTCTTAGTATAGTGAGCACACAGAGGATAATCTATAAATGTATGTTAAATTAAGGAATTTTTTTTCTCATAGGGATAGCTCTTGGCATAATTGTAGCTACTGATTGTCTATAGTAGACATCCTTAAATTCATTACATGTTAGGTTTTATTACCCCACCTCTCCCCCACCACCAACATTACCATCCATTAAAATTTAAGTTATTGGTAGTTCCCTAATTCTAAGGTGATATTTTACAGCTTTGATGCCTTTGCCGTTTCTTCTTCCTGGATTTCCCTTAGCTTGTACTGTGAAGCCCCCCTAATCTTGCTCACAGCTCCAGGTTATTAATGTTTTCTCTGTACTACGTTTGTATTTTTAACTACTATTATTGGATTG
>NW_007730216.1:118625-119939 GCF_000696425.1 Galeopterus variegatus
CACCTCTCCCCCACCACCAACATTACCATCCATTAAAATTTAAGTTATTGGTAGTTCCCTAATTCTAAGGTGATATTTTACAGCTTTGATGCCTTTGCCATTTCTTCTTCCTGGATTTCCCTTAGCTTGTACTGTGAAGACCCCCTAATCTTGCTCACAGTTCCAGGTTATTAATGTTTTCTCTGTACTACGTTTGTATTTTTAACTACTATTATTGGATTGTTGAAATTTTCATGTCTGTCTTCTACTAGACTGGGAGTTACTTGAGAGCAGAGACTGTCCTTGTTTTCCCATCCTCTAACAGTGCCTGATACATAAGAGGCACCTTGCTCAAAGAAGAAAAACAAGACCCAGAATGATTGAGTAATTTGTCTGTGGTCACATACCTGGCATATGGCCAGAAACAATCTAGATCTTTAACCACTCATCAACAATAAAGAAAAAAACTGCACAGAAGTCAGGAGGTGCAAGGACTAATCCTGGGTTGGCAGCTCTTATGTTACTCTATCTTGATGAGATACTTTACCTGTGTGACATTTTCTTTAACATTTGGAAGGCTATTTCTAGGTCCATGAACTGAGGGTTCTATTTTCATGTATTTTTCCCCAAGGGAGTTGAAAAAATTTGATACTCTATAAAATTATTTAAAAATAAATGTCTGGAAAGCTGAAAAGGGCCGCTGGTTATAATGAAGGTATAGAGATTTTCCTTCTCTGGCTCAAGGTATCTCTCCTATGAGGAGGTTGGACAAGGTGCTGTATACAGCTCCCATTGGCTGTTATATCCCAGGTGTTTATGCCTCACCTGATCCCTCTCCCTTGAAGGCTATATGACCTTGACTCATTCTTTTCATCATCAGCATGTTGAGATATGACATTTCCTCAGCAGTCTTGGTTAGGGAGTGATCATCTGCTCTCCATGGTCCTGAAAAGATGTCAGTGTTTTCTGAAACTTTTTCAGTTTCCCAAATGCAGATTTGAGTTTTTATATGTTTTTAAAGAAATTAAGAAGATGGTAGGTGATGTGCTAATGATATATTGGAGAGAACCAGAGAATGGATGGAACTATTCAGTGGTAGAGTCAGATCTTCTTTTCTCCCTTTTCTAGTCCCTTTCCTTTGGCTGCCTCATTGAGTCATTTGACTCCGCATTTCTTGTTGAGGTCTCCAACCTTGTGATTTACTCCTAGAGGTGATGGCAAGGCTGAACTCAGATTTAGGATTAAGGAAGTTAGGATTGGAGAAGGATTAGATAGGGAACAGAGGCTGATGAAAAGGTAGGGGTGGGATTGTCTGTCACACAGGATTTATGGATT
>NW_007730216.1:121190-123275 GCF_000696425.1 Galeopterus variegatus
ATTTTCTTTCTTTGTTTTGTAAAGAGCAATTCCTCTGCTATTTGCTTTGTTGGTATTCAGTTCTTCACGTTTTGTTAATTAGTGAGGGATTCTTTCCTCTCCTGTACCTCTTCTGCTCAATTAATTGCCAATTTCTGGCATCTGTAAATGTGTCCTAGTTGTCCCCTCTTCTCTATTTCCACTTCCACTGTCCTATTTCATGTCTTGCCTAGAGTGTAGCAACTGCCTCCTGCCTTCATCTGAGCACTTGGTCTCATTCTCTTGCCACACTCCCAGTCTTTCCCCTGTACTGCCTGCTCAGCAATATTTCTAACACAAAACTCTGACCGTAGTATTCCCCTACTTACTCATCTTTAACAAATCCCTTTCACCTCTTAGGTAAAATCTAAATCTCTTTGGAAGAGCATGTTAGGCTCCTCATGATCCTGTCCATTGGGCTAGACTAAGTTTATGGATGAGGGACTTGTGAGGAAGATACCAGTTATAGAGAAATAAAGATATACCGCATCTTTGCACACATAGGTATGTGGGAGAATGCAGATGTGACTCCATTACATACATAGTAAGAGAAAGTTTAAAGCTGTCTTTCTAGAGTCTGCCTTTTGGCTGGTGAAAGAACTAAATCGATCCTTCTGTTTTGTTGAACTGAGACAGCACCTTCTAAGGAAGCCCAGATCTTTGTAAAATGCTCATAGAAATTTCTCTTTCTCTTTGCAATAGAAGAATGCCCTGGACAATTGAAGATACTTATTAAGATTGCAGTGCCCAAATATTTAAAGGAAGAGCCAATCAGAAACATTCTATCAAGGTACTGTGTTAGGCACTGTGCTGGTTCCTTCCCATGGATACAGAGTGAACAGGACCAATATGGTCCCTTCCTTTAGGAAGCTGAGGTTATAGCTGGGAAGACAGACAAATGATTCCAAAGTATTTCTCTAGCAGATACAGCTATTCCTCACCAAGTGTAGTCTCCATAATATCTCATTTAGAGTTCAATATTATTTTTGTATTCTTCCTTTTCTTAAAACCATTGTATTAGTCTGTTTCTGTTGCTTATAAGAAAATATATGAAAGTGGGTACTTTATAAAGAAAACAAAGTTTATTGCTTACGATTTCTGAGGCTGGGAAGTCCAAATTCTATCTGGTGGTGGTGACATTGACCTGGGGATCTCTCATTGCAAGGTGGTGGAAGCAGAGAGAAAGAGAGAGAGCGAGTGAGTGCAGAGAGAGAGACTCTTCATGCTCCCCTTTTAAAACCCTCCAAACCATGCCCATGACCACCATTTTTAATTTACTCACTAGGGCATTTTTTTTTTTTTACTGACTGGTAATGGGATCGCAACCCTCGGTGTTGCGCCCGCACCGTGCTCAGCCAGTGAGCGGGAACCGGTCTCCAAGCGGTGCACTCTCCAGTGTGCCACCGGGCCGGCCCAGGGCATTTTTTTTGAAATTGGAAGGATAATCAGTTTTCCTTACTCATGTTCCAGAAGATTAAATTGCTTTCTTCTATACTTGCTCTGCCCATTTCTACCTCCTGCCATTTTAGCAGACTGTGTTTTCTTGACTTACAAAGTTCTGCTTTCCTGTGTATCAAATTTTAAATCTTTTAAAGCCAAACTAATTCAAGGCATTTCAAGAAATATTTATTCAACTCTTGTTGGTTTCCAAGAATATCCCAGGATAACTATTGTGATTAGTGTAGAAAGAAAGGTGCAGAATGCTAAAGGAGTTAAAAAATTTTCAAAAGGAAGAGACATTTAAATTGGGATTTGAAAAATGTAAGGTACCATTCTATGTAATTTAATCAGGAAAGTATTTAATTCAGGGAATTAGGTCCTTATAAAAAAAATGTTGGAATGGCTGAAAGAAAGGTGGCTTAACCCTGTAACAATGCAGAACTGGCCCAGTGAGGCACCAATTGCCCATGAGGCCACAACTAGAGCTGTGCTCTCTCAGATTTAGAAGCCACTGTCGGGGCTGGCTGGTCGCTCATTTGAGAGAGTGTGGTGCTGATACACCAAGGTCAAGGGTTCAGATCCCCGTATTGGCCAGAAAAAAAAAAAAAAGGAAAAACCAACAAATAG
>NW_007730216.1:123934-125640 GCF_000696425.1 Galeopterus variegatus
TTTGGCCAAAAAAAAAAAAAAAAGGAAAAACCAACAAATAGAAGCCACTGCCACTAGTGCTTTTAGGACAGAAGGACACCAGGGAATAGATCCAGTGAGGAAGGACAAGTAGAGTAGCCCCCACTACCCTGACATGACACCCATTGTATCAATCGGTACAGGGTACAGTTGGGGGAAAAATAAAAGAAAAAACCCATGTCAGGGAAGCTAGTTGTTACCAAGGTCCTGAAGAGAGAAAAGCATAACAGGATGGTTAGGCTGCACTATGTAGATAGTAGTGACTCAGGTGAGCAGAACTTTACTTCCTTGGGCTGTTGTTTATGAACAGATCTGCATGTGATTATGGCACAACCCTGGGTTCCTTTCTCCAAGTGTCTGTTCTTAATTGGCCCAGGAGAGGTAACCCAAGGGAAGGAGGGGCAGCCAGCTGTAATCGTGTCCTCTTTTTAAATTTCATTTCTGGCCACGAGCTAATGAATCATATAGCTGCAGGAGTGAGTGGTTGTAAAGGAAAGAAGCATCTGCCATAGCAGGAAAACAGAAGACACGCTTCCTGTTAGCCAGAGTTTTAGCTGCCCTCCAGAGAGGCTAGTTCAGACTGGGATCTCAAGTGGGGTTAGGACTTACTTTCCAATATTACAAAAGATATAACCTTGTCTTCTTTGTGCTGATTTTAAATATATCTCTCATGAACAGTATAAGAAGACAAATAATCGTTTAGAGGATTCTGTTCGGTAGTTCAAAACATATTAAAACATGGAGAGTGAAGAAATGATCTAAGCCTCTTTGGTGGTGAAGAAATTGGGAACCACTGTTCTCGTGTTTGAAAATATTAGATGAAAGAAGAGGTGTCAAATTAAGTGGGAATTTCCAATTCCTGCCCCTGGAGGGAGTGCTTGGTGATGGGGCCTTAGAGGACAGAGATGCTCATTCAGCCCATTGTGTGGGTGCCCAGGAAGAGATGTGCACACTTTGAGAGAATGAAGACATCAGCCAGGAGAAGCTCCCAGGCCTGCTCAACACAAGACAGTGGAGTCACCCAACTAGTTCCATGTTTGAACAGTGTAGATTCTCCAAAAAATTGTGCTGCTCATGCCAGATGTGCACTAATCTACCCCATGCAAATCAGTGTCCCTATAGGGTGCCGTAAATGACCTCTGGCTGTATTCCCTGTGGGGGAACAAGTATCCTGTGGGACACTGAGAGACTGTAGAACATTGTAAAACATTTGTTTTCTGAGCTGTGTCCACTGCAGAACCTGAGATGTTTACTGGTGTTGCAAAAAGTACACTTGATTCTTTCACTCAGTCATCATCTTTACACACCACCATGGACTTGTCGTTTGGGATTCAGAGGTGAAAAGGCCCAGGTCCTCTCCCTGGAGTAGTTTAGGAAGCTTGCTCAGGGATGCAGTGACATACACAAGTGATCAGGCACTGTAATTTACTGAGCCTGTGGGAGCTGGGCATGCATCAGAGGCCAGGGTCATTTGAGGCACAGCATGAGCTATAGGCTGTGTGTAAGGTACTGTAGACAGAAGGAACAGCATGAGCTATAGGCTGTGTCACTGGGTACAATTGTTTGTTTTCAGGGGAGACTTTCTAACCCTAAATAAAACTTTTTTGGATATAGAAGGAAGCCAAGGTTTATCTTTTCAATTCTTACAGGAGAAAACTTAAATGCAACTCATTTTCTACATTAAAAAA
>NW_007730216.1:126335-128435 GCF_000696425.1 Galeopterus variegatus
AATGTCTAGCAGTGCACATTCTTTCCTTGATGGATTCTAGGAATGGAAACTGCAGCCTTTGATTGTTTTTCTTCCAAATATTTTATCAACCTTCTGTGTTATGTTTCTTCTTTCTTGTTAGTTGCTTTATGCACACAGAAAACCAATGCTCAGCACTTCCAATAGTGGTGCTATTGGGGGCTTGAGGTCAGAAGAGAGTTCCATAGTGAGGAACTGAGGACATGAAAGCTGGAGCAGTACCCTCTCGTCCATGAGGACCTATGTGACTAGAGGTGAAGGTGGGTTCTACTCCACAGAGAATTAGGGGAAGGTTAGGATCATGTCTGTGAGTGGTATTTTGGTCACCTATGCCCAGCTAAAGGTTGGAAACTTGTTGGGTCCTTGCTACCCTCAGTGTGGTCACAAAGGACCAGCAGTGTCTGCTTCATCTGGGAGTTTGTCAGAAATTTAGAGTTTCAGGCTTGGCGCCAGTTTTACAGAATCAGAATCTGCATTTTAACAAGCTGTAGAGACAATTTGCATACATACTAAAATTTCAGAAGCACTGCTCCAGGACCATCTTGTTAAGCGTTATCCAAAAACACTCCGAGCTCTTCTTAAAAACCACATTCTCAGTCTCTATCCTGGAGGCATTGCATCTGGTTGTCTGGGAGTTGGTGCAGGAATCTGCATTTCAGCAGGCATCCTAGGTTCTTCTGTGCACTAATATTTGAGGATCGTTGCTCTAGATGGTAGGAAATCTGGGCAGGGTAGTGTTGTGGATTAGAAATGGAATGATGATGTTTGGGAGCTGGAGCACACATGCCATGGCTTCTGTAGGAAAGATCCAATAGATTGTGAAGGACACAGACCTCTTGCCATGCTCAAGTCTCCCATGGATGTGATGGTGTGAGACCGCCCCATCTGCCCCTCACTGATGGCCAGTCAAGGATAGGAGCCATTGACCCTGAGAGTAAAAACCCATTGCTGGACAGATTCTCCTAAGAGTCCATGGGAAAGCCATGTCCATTTCAAGGACACAGGGCCAGCTATACCCTTGGTCCACAGAAGCCAAAGAATGGGACTATTTTTCCTGTAAAAGAATCCTGAAAAGAATGGTGGCCAGTTTATCTGCATTAGCAAAGATTACCTGCCCTTTCCTGAAATACATGATCGCACCTACCATCTGGGGATTTTTGCCTAGGTTCAGTTTGGTTTCTGGAATTGTGAGAGCCCAGAACTGCCCCCTGGTGACCGCTGCTACCAGATCACCTCCTTGACAGAGGGAAATCCTTCCTTTTCTTCTCATGGGCTCTGGAGCCACGCCCAGGATGCAGTGTCACCTGTATGATAGTTCTCCCCTTCAGTGGTGGGTCCCAGAGGAGCAGACTTCCTGACCTAGCACATAAGGGTTGGTATCCAATCCTTCATGATGAGCACATGGCCCTAGCAGAGCCTTTCATGGTCACACCTTTGCTGTCGTTGGAGACCAGGAGCTTTGAGTGAACAGTGTCCGGATCCAGGACCACTTCCTATATTGGAGAGAAAGACTGAGGGTTAGAGCTGCACAGCACTGGAAACAGGACACCAACATACTACCTACCCCTGGCTAGACTTGGTGCAAATCACTTCAGCAATTCATTCCTCACTTTCCTCCTCCACAAGATGGGACAAGTCTTTATTATTATTAATGAATAATGTCACAGTGTCTTAAAATGACATAGTATTTTACAATATGCATAGAACATGTTTGAAAATTCAAGACGAACCTGAGAGGGACAGAGGGAAAGTGTTACTTCTCCTATGCAGAAGAGAAGCTGAGTCTCAAAAGGTGAGGTGTGTGTGTCTGGTCAGTGGCTGCCTCAGACTGTAGAGCAGCTCAGTATGACCACTGGGGTTGGCCTCACTTTGCCTGTATTGTTTGTCCCCCATCTAAGGAAAGGGGAATTTCTATTGGTCTCTACCATTTAATTTCCATTACTCGCATCCTGTGGCTGCTGCTGCACAGGCCACTGATGGCTGATATGGATACTTCAACCTGCGATTCACAAAAAGCCCAGGTGCCCTTTGGTCTCTCTCCTGGTTGATGGGCATGGCCCCTAAAAGGAGTAGAAAATCATC
>NW_007730216.1:129239-134710 GCF_000696425.1 Galeopterus variegatus
ACTATGCTGTTTTAAGCACAGCTGCTTCCTCAACACAGACTTTTGAGGGTCTTCCATTATTTTGTTTTCAGATATTTATCGATGTTGGGCAGATGCCACCAGGAAGGAAGGAATGTTGTCTGTGTTGACGGTGAATGCTGAAGTGGTCTCAGATTTATGCATACAATCCAGTCCCTGAATAGCTTTCTAGAGCATATGTGCTGATACGCAAGAGGTAAACTGTCCTTCTGAAATTCTTCCTATAGCTAAGGTTGATTCCTCAGTTTTCTCTCTATATTAATATTTCTGTGAGGTGGCGTGAACTGTTTGTGGAGAAAACAAACCTTCTGACACTTGGCTCCCACCTCTTACATTGTTATTTTCGTACATGGCTTAAAAGCTTTATGGTTAAATACCTTATCTTACACTCAACCCAGGAAAAGAATAGACCATCTGAGACTGACCTGTGGCCTCCAGAGGCCTGAATGTTTGGTTCCATTTGAGTCCTACCTTTTCAGTGAGGAACAGGAGTGGGAGGAGATGAGCCTTAGCCCTTCTCCTGGGACCTTCACTCTTAGTCCTTGCTCATGGTATCATGGAAAGAGCTCTGGACGAGGAGTCAAGAGCCCCCGGTTTGCATCCACATTCTACCACTTACCAACCTTGGTAGCCTTTAAAAATTAATTTACCTGCATCTACATAATTTAGAATTGTTTTTGAAGTCTACTTCCTCTAAGTTCCAACATCTTGCCATCATGACTTTCTGTAGCTTCACCTTCCTTTCTTAGTGTTATTTTCTCAGGGCCAGTCAGAGAAAGAAGCTGTCAGATGTGTTGGGCACACAGACTTCAGTGGGGCAGTGGCTGATTCCNAGAGAAAGAAGCTGTCAGATGTGTTGGGCACACAGACTTCAGTGGGGCAGTGGCTGATTCCGTTCCCCAGTCATGCAGCTGCAGTAATATGACTGCTGCCCCCAGAGGTAGAGACAGCTGGGCTGCTGCTGTTGGGGTCAGACCCAGCCTCCATGCTGGGACACTGATCAGTGTTATGCCACAGGCTCAAGGAAGGAGCTACTGTGACTCATTTTCCTTCTTGAATTATCTTGACACAGCCTCATCATCTTACAAATGTTTTTCTATAAACCTCTGTCTTTCCATTTCCCCTTTTAGGCTAATTCCCATTGAAGCAGCACTCTGTCCATCCTCTTTCATCAAATCTGAGAGCAGAACACAGGCCCCAGTACCAGGAATTATATCCTTGGTTCTTTGGGATGTGGACATTAGGCTCTGGCTCCATGTCAGATGGTGAGATGGAGACGGCTCTCATCTCTGTCCTTTACTTCCTCTCTATAACTTCTATTGCCCAACAATGCCGATGGCCATGATGCTGCCTCTGGGAGGGAGAGAGCAGTGGGATGAACATAGACCAGGCCACACCTACCTGGATTTCCCATCTCCCTGGTGCCTGGTGGTGCTAGTGCCTGCTTTGATCCTGGCCTGACCCTTCTCCTGGTCACTGGGCTGCAGGGTTGGAGAGGCAGCACCATGGAGTGGGGACAGCACAGGCTCCAAAATCACATGGAAGCCAGACTGGGCTGTGCCCTGACTAAACAGTCTACAGACTGTGTGACCTTAGCATATTCTACCTTGACATGTCCCTATACCTGATTGCTCCCCAGTATTTCTTTATTGTTTTACGAGGTTGGATTCCCACATCTTCTTGATGGAGAATTTTGGAGAAGATATGTATTGACTGAGTTTCACTGATATGACATTTCAATTCTCTGATCTCACAGAAATTAAACAAACAAAACTAGACAGTCAAACAGAAAACGTGGAAGACCTCTTTTTGCACAAGATACTAGTTCTTTTCCAATAGACTCTGAGAATGATTCTCAGGGATCCTTAGGACCTCGGGAAATGTGTTCACTCTTGGACTTGTGGAGAGTCCAAGTGCCACAAAGTGGGGAGGGGGAGGAGGGCTTCCCAGTGTCCTTTACTTACGGTGGGAAGGAAAGACCACCGCCTCATTTTACATTCAAGGTGGAAACTCACTCACTTTAGCTGCCACATCAGGCTTCACCTTGGGCTGTCCCAACTGCTTCCTCCTGGTGCTTAAACTGCTCTGAGATGTCCCTTGGTGTGGCTCCAAGCCAACTGACATGGTGTTTGAAAGAAGAAATGGGGGATTGGTCACTGCGGACTGAGGGTTTACTTAACAGAGGCAGAAGTGGCAGCAGATACATTCAAGGTGGAAACTCACTCACTTTAGCTGCCACATCAGGCTTCACCTTGGGCTGTCCCAACTGCTTCCTCCTGGTGCTTAAACTGCTCTGAGATGTCCCTTGGTGTGGCTCCAAGCCAACTGACATGGTGTCTGAAAGAAGAAATGGGGGATTGGTCACTGCGGACTGAGGGTTTACTTAACAGAGGCAGAAGTGGCAGAAGATTTTGACTTGAGCTTGCCCTAGGTGAACCCAGTAAGAGCTCCTGGTCGGTAGACACACAAAGTCCACTGGTGGTGGTGGTGGGGTTAGCTCACTTTGAAAACTAGAATATGATGTAGGAAAGAGCAGAATCTTGACTTTGCCTCCTAATTGTGTAGCTTGAAGAAACTGCATAATTTCTCTCAGCCTTAATTTCATCATAAGTAAAATGAGGAATAATAAATAATGTGAATATACTGAAGCAAATGATAGCACTGACACAATGCTGGTGTTCCAGAGGTGCTCAATAGTTTTATTATGATTCCACAGATTTACTGACCTCAAAGAACATATCCATGAGTGTGATTCCTAGTGTAGAAACATGTTCTTTTTATTTCCCAAATACACAATGGTTTTGAAAAAATAGAGCCACAATCTAATATTCCATTATAAATTCTCCTGTCAGGTAGAAGGGAGAGCAAAAGTCTAACAGCAGATACCCTTCTGTCCTCTGAAATGCCTCAGACTCTCCTGCAGTACATCAGTCTTATTTGTGATTTCAAGGACTCAGTGTTCAAGGGCTGGGGACACAGCTATGGTGTTGGAAACTGCACTCACTTCCACCTGAGGGAAAGAAAAGAAAGTAATTAGTTGACCCAAAAGCACATCTCTCAGAGTTGGATGATCCACAAGCCTGAGGGATCACCATTGTTGTCATCTGTGAAGGAACCTTTGATAAACAGGCCATTCTCTTTTAGAGAAGTAAAACAGGATAAGGTAGAAAGAAGATCCAGTCATCATTTCTGGGACAGATAACCCATCGAAGTTGATGGGTATAGTGTAGTTTTGAGAGCCCAATGACTTCTTAATACTGAACCCCAGAATTAGATACTCCACCCATCCCATCGTGGCAGGGCTGGTCCAGCATAGCTTTCCCTGGACAGGTTCTTCCATAGCTTGCAGCAGGGAGGAGCAGAGGGGAATCAGGGTTTGTTGCAGGAAAAAGTGATACAGAAGTGGAATGAGGGAGTGAATTATTCATGTGGTCAGGAATAGGACAAAGGTTATATACAATTAGGGGACACTGAAGTTGGTATTGGGGATTGTTAAGTGGGAGATTCTTTCAGCAAACTTTCTCTGACTGTCCTGATTCACTCTAACCATTTGTCTGATGAAGAACACTTCCCCCTGCTCTTCCGTTCTCCTATTGATTGCTTTGTTGATGGCCTCTTTTTAGAGAATGAAGTTACACTCAGTGATGGAATTAAGAGCCTGAGTACTGGCATGTCTGGTGTTCTGCAGAGACTGGCTGAAGAGCAAGCTAGCAGTGATAACGGTGGAAGGAAGGAGAAAGTCAGGTGTTGGTAGTGAAGGAAGAAACTTTAAGGGAAGATATTATGGACTGAAGGTCCCCCTCCCCCCATTTGTATATTTAAAGCCCTAACCACCCCCAATGTGACTTTAGTTGGAGACAGGACCTGTGAAGCGGTGATAAAGGTTTAATGAGGTCCTGAGAGTGGGACCTTAATTTGAAAGGGCTGGTACCCAGATAAGAAAAAATGACACCAAAGCTGTCTTTTTCTGCGTTGTGAGGACAGAGAGAAGCTGGCTGTCTGCAAGGTGGGAAGAGAGGCCTCACCAGGAACTAAATCAGCAGGCACCTTGATCCTGGGCTTCTCAGCCTCCATAACTATGAGATAAATTTCTGTTGTTTAAGCCACTCAGTCTATGATATTTTGTTTTAGGAGCTGGAGCCGACTAAGACACTTACAAAAATGGAGTCTCTCTAAAAGTCAATGTTAATACCTCCTTGGGTTTCCCAGAAATTAAAGATAACTCAGGAGATTGGGAACAGAATTTTTTTTAGAAGAAAAATGTAGGGCTCATTTGTCCTAGGTTTGCAATATATGGGTCCCAATGAACAAGTGTAGACTGATAAGATTTTATTTTAGGTGCACAGCTTTTTGCTCACTCTTTACTCAGTATGGTAGACATTGTTTGTTTGTTAGTATTAACCCAGCCAGTTCAGTGCCTTCTTTCTTCTCAGAAGTGCCCATGCACCCTTGACTGTGGTTCAGTTGAGATCATTCATCTCCTTACAATCTCCTGAGCAGCTCCACCCCCATCCCCAGCTACTATTGATCAGTCTAGGATGCTCATTGATAAGGTGTTGTATCATCAGTGTTGTCCACCAAATATTTTTGGACCTTTCCTTTCTGGGAACATGGGAGAATTGAACTTCCTGGTCCTAGTGTGGTGTGTGGAGGGGAGAGGGTGCCATGTTAGTATTGTCCAATGAGCTGTTAGCAGAAGTGATGTAAATTTCTCCTGGAGTTGGCATTGAACTGCTAATGCAAGATCCTGAAGAACTCTCTTTTTTCTTCACTGGCATGGTAATGACCAGTGTTGCAGATTTTGGCTGTTTAGTGATCCTGGATATCCAGGTGATTGCAATGAGTAAACCCCCCCTCAGCAACCTGCAATAGACAGATAGCTGGGAAAGAAATCTTTTTTTAAAAAAAGCCATTGAGCTATGGGAGTTGTTTGTTGCTTCAGCATGAATGTGCCTATCTTGATAGGCTGATGCACTGGGGTGTTTGATTTCCAGATCAGCTCCTGAACCTAAAGCTTGCTGCTGGCTCACTCTTTGGCCAGTCTCCCAGCTCTACACAGCACCAGACATGCCAGGATTCATGCCCTTGATTTGAAATTCTTGCCTGGAATTTTCTATTTCTAGGCAGAGAGAGTGACTCTATCCTTCTTTGTTGGCAAAAATAATAGTTATGAACCTAAAGATGGCTGTGATTACAGATTGTAGAAAAAATGGGTCTGAAACAATTGAGCCAGTACAGAGAAAACAGGAAGTAAGAGGTGTGGAGCCAGTTGCATTCGAGTGTCTGGTAGTAGTCACACCTGAGGTTCAGTTGCTTCGATGCTTTTCCTTTAGTTTATTAAGTAAGATGGAGTCCATTTCAAGCTTCAGTTAGGTTTTGCAGTTTTAATCTCCCCCACCAAAAAAATTAATATACCCAGTTGTATTATTTAGGTTCTCCCGTTGTGCCCAGTA
>NW_007730216.1:134815-149074 GCF_000696425.1 Galeopterus variegatus
GGTGTGGAGCCAGTTGCATTCGAGTGTCTGGTAGTAGTCACACCTGAGGTTCAGTTGCTTCCATGCTTTTCCTTTAGTTTATTAAGTAAGATGGAGTCCATTTCAAGCTTCAGTTAGGTTTTGCAGTTTTAATCTCCCCCACCAAAAAAATTAATATACCCAGTTGTATTATTTAGGTTCTCCCGTTGTGCCCAGTATGCAGGACTTGGAATCAAAGAAAATTATTTTGGAGCTTTAAGATTTAATGCTTGCCCTGCTGGGTTTCAGACTTGTTTGGGGCCTGTTTTCCTCTCTTCTGGCCTATTCCTAACTTTTGGAATGGGAATATGTACCCGATGTCTGTTCCATCATTGTATCTTGGGAGTAGATACATTTATTTTTGATTTTTACAGGTTCATGGCTAGAAGGAGTTTTGCTTTTGGTCTCAAATGAAACTTTGGACTTTGGACTTTTAAGTTGGTGCTGGAACAAGCTAAGACTTTGGGGACTGTTGGGATAGAATGATTGTACTTTGTACGTGAGAGGGACATGAGTTTTGGGGGTGCAGGAGTGGAATGACAGAGTTTGGATGTGTTGTCCCTGCAAAATTCATGCCGAAATCTGGTCCCCAACTTGGCAATGTTGGGAGCAGTTGGGGTCATGGGGGCAGATCTCTTTGTCATGAATAGATTAATACTCTGGTGAGGGTAGCAAGTGAGTTCTCAATTTATTAGTTCCTGCGAGAGCTGGTTGTTTAAAAGGACCCTGGCACCTCCTCCCTCCCTATCCCTCTCTCTCTTTCCCTCCCCTCCCAACCCCCCCCCTCTTCTTTTGCCATGAGATTTGCTTGTACTTGCTGGCTGCCTGCCACTCTTGGCCATAAGAAGTAGCAGCCTGAGACCCATACCTGATGCAGCCGTCCCAGAACTGTAAGCCAAATAAAATTCTTTTCTTTATAAATTACCCAGTTTCAGGTATTCTGTTATAAGCAACAACAACAAAAAAATGAACTAATACACCAGGTTACACTTTTGTAGAAAAAACATGGTATATTTATTTGCCCAGATAGTAGAGTCCAACCCAAACCAAAGCCCTGTGTGTCCAGTGCTTTTTTGCCAATTTCAATTTTTTGTCCTGTGATGTTTCCTCAAACCCAAAAGTCTCCAGGGGATTCCCAGAGGAATGTGAAATCCTGTAGCAACACTGAAATTTCTATGTAGACAAATTATGATGCTTTCTGGTGCCTGAGAATTAGAAATGAGGTAGTTTGCATTTACTAGTAATTTTTAATTATATAATTCAGGATATAAAGATAAACTATTGTTGCATGTAGAACTGTTTCAAATACAATATCTTGTTATTCTGTAACAGTGCTAAAGCCAGTAAAAAAGGAAGCCACCCAATGGTTTGTCCCTGGTATAGACAGGACAGCAAATGGATTTGCCTACCTGGTAGGACCTAACATCTTCCTCCTTCTGCAGCACTGAGTGGCATTTGTGCTCTGTGAAGTCTTGGCAGTCCACACAGAGGAGTTGCTTGTCCTTCTGGCAATAGAAAAAGGCCTTCTCCCTGTGCTGCACACAGAATCAAACCGTACTGGATTCTCACTCATGGGCTCAAGTGTTAGGAAGCTGGAGATCAAACTGGTCAAAATCCGGTTAGGCCTGATGTCACCTCTTGAAATGGCTTCTTGCAGAATGGCCAGCACATGGCTGCCTTTGGGAATCTGAAAGTGACACAGAACTTGGTGATGCAGGGCTGGCAGGAGCTGTGGCCACAGAAGATGCTCACAGGGTCCCTCATGTATTCTGGCCAGATGCTGCAGGTCTCCTCTTTGAGGAGGTTCCCAACAATGGGCCCAGTCACCATAACTGCTGTCCAAGGTGTGCTCAGCAATTCCTTCTTAACCACCTGTGACCCTGTGTGACAGGAGGGGGGTTGTGGTCAGGAATGGGAACCAACTTAAAAGTCCAAAGTCTCATCTGAGACCAAGGGCAAAACTCCTTCTAGCCATGAACCTATAAAAGTCAAAAACAAATTTATCTACTTCCAAGATACAATGATGTAACAGACATTGGGTACACATTCCCATTCCCAAAGTGAGGAATAGGTCAGAAGAAAGGAAAAACAGGCCCCAAGGAAGAGGAATTGAAGTGGGAAGAGGACTTGTTTAGGATGGAGAGAGAGAATACAGGCCCCAGGTGCTGAGCCCCCACAGTCACCTCCTGTGAAGTATGCATAAAACAAATGTACTTCACAGGACCTGGTTTTCCAAAGCCTTGCAGTTTCAAATATTGACCTTGCAAAGGACAGGAAATTTTCCACAGGCTATGTAGTATCTGTTGTAAGATAAAGAATTTTAACATAGCAAGGTTGCTGGCTCAAAGACCAACAGGTTTACTGACTGATATGTAAAGATACTGGGAAGCTGCTGTAGGGAGAAGGAATGTTTGCTGAGATCTAGCTTTTGTTGGTGGATCAACTTAACTTCTTGAAAATTGCATTATGGAATGTCTATTGTTAAACTTGTTAAACTGTATTTAGAAAAAACCCCACCTATGTTCCCTTCCTGTAACTTCCTGGTCTACAGAATAAATTCAGGAAGAGAACCCCAATTTGTGGGTAATTTCCCAAATGGAAGGAATACTTCTATCTTGAGGATTCTGGGAGATTAACCCCTTTTTGGGGCTTCTGACTGCTCAGAATAGATAGGCTTTGAGTAATCTATGGTGGCTCCATCACCCAGGGGAAAAAGGGTGACAAATCTGTGGGAGGCAAAGCAACAACCTCCTAACTGGTCCGTGCACACCTGTCTTTATCCCCTGAATGACCAGAGTGGCTTTTCTCAGAATGGAGGTCTCACCTTTGGTTCTCTGTTTACAGCACCAGGCTCTGCAGGGCTTACACGGCCTGGGCTGAATCACCCGCCTACCCTCTCTCTCCTACTTTCTTTCCCTCCGGGCACAAGAATGAGCATTGGTTGAGCATCAACTATGAGCCAGGCGTGTTATAAGGACGTCACAGGTATCACCTCAAACAATCCTCACAACATCCCTGAAAGAAAGTGAGCTGAGATGCCAGGTACCGTTCAAGCTTTAGTAAAGAAAGAAATCTGCTGGGCTGTGCTCAGTGTGGCACAGGGCCCAGGGCTGCCCTGAAAATGGTGGACAGCACCAGGTGTGGGGGTGGTAGAGCTTATATAGTGCACCAAGGGCTGGCTGATACCATCAAGTAGGGTCATTATGCTAATGTGGATTGGGGTGGAGAACTGCGTCCTTGTGGAAGCAAAATGGGTTTCTGTTTAAGTCAGGAGGCTTCTCCTAAAGGGAAGTGGGGGAGGGGAGGGGACGAGGTGGGCGGTGCCATTTTGTACTTGGGCTTGTCTAAAGTGGCGCTGGTTATGTTGCAGAACTATTAATCCCTAACACATCACTCACTCGTTTTACAGGTTTGAAAACTACAGTGTATGGTGGGTTAGTACTTGTCAAGGGTCACACTGAGTGGGGTGGAGTAAGCCCTCAGATGTAGATGGTCCCAGTGGAGGCAGCACCTTCAGCACTATGCTGCAGCTGTCCCTGCTTCCCTGGGCTTGGTCAGTCCTGCAAACCCATCACACCGTCCAATATGCAGGACGTCTCCCCAGCTGTTCCCTCTGTAGGAGACACTCTTCCCTTTCAACTCCTGATGTCCTTAGGGCCCAGATGAAATGTCTTCTCACAGAGGATGTCCTGAGCTGCTCCCAGACCATGGAGTCACCCTGATCCACACTCCAAATGCCTGTCTTTTCAGCTGAACTGTTTACTATAAACACCAGGAGCACATTTGACCTGGGCATCGCCACATCCCCAAGCTTGNAAATGGAAGGAATACTTCTATCTTGAGGATTCTGGGAGATTAACCCCTTTTTGGGGCTTCTCACTGCTCAGAATAGATAGGCTTTGAGTAATCTATGGTGGCTCCATCACCCAGGGGAAAAAGGGTGACAAATCCGTGGGAGGCAAAGCAACAACCTCCTAACTGGTCCGTGCACACCTATCTTTATCCCCTGAATGACCAGAGTGGCTTTTCTCAGAATGGAGGTCTCACCTTTGGTTCTCTGTTTACAGCACCAGGCTCTGCAGGGCTTACACGGCCTGGGCTGAATCACCCGCCTCTGCTCTCTCTCCTACTTTCTTTCCCTCTGGGCACAAGAATAAGCATTGGTTGAGCATCAACTATGAGCCAGGCATGTTCTAAGGACATCACAGGTATCACCTCAAACAATCCTCACAACATCCCTGAAAGAAAGTGAGCTGAGATGCCGGGTACCGTTCAAGCTTTAGTAAAGAAAGAAATCTGCTGGGCTGTGCTCAGTGTGGCACAGGGCCCAGGGCTGCCCTGAAAATGGTGGACAGCAGCAGGTGTGGGGGTGGTAGAGCTTATATAATGCACCAAGGGCTGGCTGATACCATCAAGTAGGGTCATTATGCTAATGTGGATCGGGGTGGAGAACTGCGTTCTTGTGGAAGCAAAAGGGGTTTCTGTTTAAGTCAGGAGGCTTCTCCTAAAAGGAATGGAGGAGGGGAGGAGAGGAGGTGGGTGCCATTTTGTACTTCGGCTTGTCTAAAGTGGCGCTGGTTATGTTGCAGATCTATTATTCCTGCCTTTTAAGTATAGGAAAAAGGGAAAAGGGGCGGAGGTCTCCTTCTGAAGCTTCTTCCTGCTAGAGATGGGGGAAGATATGGAAAAAATAAAAGATTTAGGTGGCGGGGTATTGGTTTCGTGTGGGGAGGCTGTATTCCTCTGGGGAAGGGTCGCTGATTCTGAGGGGCTGATATCCTCCTTGCAGGAACAGTTCAGCAACTTTTGGTTGGTGAATGCGTGCATACATTCCTGCAAGAAATTAGAGATACACCAAAGGAGACAGGGACCAAAAAGCAGGATGAGTCCCAGCACAGTTAGGGATCCTAGTAGGGGCATAAGCCAGGGTATCCAAGGGTTCAGTGAAATGGTTTAAATTGTTTTGGATCACCCCAGACTCATTTACATAATAACAGCATTCCTCCCCCAAGAAGAGTCAGGTGCCTTCCTTCTCGGCTGTAAGGAAGTAAAGGGCCCGACAGTTCTGTAAAGTGACTGTCAACTGTCATGAGTGAGGTGACCTGTCACTGGAGGGAAGAGATGCTATCTATACTTGATTCTTCTGAGAGTTTTTGATAGAATTGAGAGGCAGTAGCAAGGCCCGCTATGCCTGTTCCAGTTGCAGGAAGGATCCCTGCCCCAATTAAAAGGTACAATTAGTGCCCTACAGGAGCAGGGGGCACTTCCTGAGAGGGGGGGCAAAGTTAGTCCCAGTCCCGTCTGTCTGGATGGTGATGTCAGGGATGAGCCAAACAAGTATGCAAGAAATTGCATTGGGGGGCAGGCAACAGCATAACGTAGTTTTATAAAGGAAATATGTTCTGGTTTTAGGGCATGGATGAGGAGGGGGTAAGTGAGTGGCAGCATTTGGTGTTAGTGAGGCAGAGTGTGGGCAGGCCCCGCACAATGCTGACAGTCCCCACTGAGGTGAGATTAGAGGAAAGTGAAGAGACATTTGTGGAAACGTGGGCTGCATCGACAGTGATGGGGGTAACCATAAAAAGTTTCTCGCGAAGTGGTAGACAGATGAGTCATTCGGGGACCAGTCTGATTCATTGAGGACTGCATCATCCCTGCAGACCTGGAACTTCCATGTGCCAGGTAAGGGGGAGCATTGAGATAGTAGGAAAAACATGGGAAGGATGTGAAGGGTTAGGGAGCCTAAAGAATTTAAAGGGCACATTGCCACAATGAAATTGCTAAGAAGCATCCTACTGATAGGACGTAAAGGAGTGCCAGGAGAAATCTTCCTATAATGTTACACTGCTCTGGGGCAGCACTGGCTAATCCTGTAGTAACTAAAGGTTAGGGACATGGGGTGGCATATACTTATCATGTACCATGATGGGAAACCCACGGTAGCAGGCTGGCACCAGTCTTGGAGTAGCTCCTGTGCGAGGGATGTGAAGCAGGCCTGCAAGAGTGAGAGGATAATTGCTGGGGGAAAGATCATCCTTCTTTTGAGATGGGGGAAGAGCGAAGGTCCTGGAGATTTTCAGTTTTGTGGGTCCTAAAATGGATGAAGTGTGAAGTGATGTCGGGTTGGGGGTTGAGTAGAGGGACCCCTCTGATTTGGTGTTAGCAGACTCTTTGGGTAAAGTCTCAGGCACTAGTTTTACCAAGGATAAGTGATACCAAGGGGGCCTTTCTTAGTACTTTTACTGTCGTGGGGATGGTGAGAAATACTGTATAAGGCCCTTCCCAACATGGCGAGAGAGGCTTTTGGATTTGGGTTTTAATATACATTTGCTGTCCTGGGCTCAGTTTAAAGTCTGAGGAGGTGGTGGGGAAAGGATGAGGTAATAGAAGGCTGGCCTGTTCCCTAAGATCCCTAATGAGAGAAAGAGTAGGGAGATACTAACCTAAAGGCAATGAGCTGGAAGGCAGAGGTGTGAGAGTGAAGGGCCTACCATACATAAGTTTGAGGGGGATGAGGCCTGTGGGCTTGTGGGGGGCAGCCTGTAGGCGAGTGAGTGACTGGTGGGTAAGCCAAAACAAGGGATGATTTCTGAGGTGAGAGCATGCGTTACTGCTGTAGCATCCTCTGAAGTGCAGGGAAAAGCCTCAAACCAACCTGAAAGGGTATCTACTAATGTTAGAAGATAGCGTGTCCTTTTGTGGGGAGAGTAATATAAGGGCTGAGGAAGGCGTAGTAGGGGTTCATAGCCTATATGAACTGAACTATGGAAATCTAAAAGGACTTGCTCAATTTGTGTAGTAGGGAGGACATAGCAACTGGAGAGAGTATACCAGTTGTCCTTTCTCTGTGCTCCCAACCATTGGAGGTGTATTTCTTGAGGTGTGTATTGGGATAAGGGCAGAGGGGCCATGAGAAGGACCTGAGCAGGAGTGAAAGAGTGGGAGCCTGGTGATTGAGCAGCCTGTTTTGTTGTTAGATCCACCAGTTTGTTCCCCTGGGCTATGGGGTCATTGGAGGTTTGGTGTCCTCTGCAGTGTATAACCCCAACCTCCTTTGGGAGTTGTGCACCCTCAATAGCTTGTGTTAGATTTACTGTGGCATAACCTGCCCGGGGGGTGGGCATGGAGGTGGCGTTTCCATCTGTGAACCGTGTAATGGGATGCGGGGAGATGTGTGGAATGGGATTGAGAAAGAGGTCTAAAGCCTCCATGTAATTGTTTTCTAAGGGTCATGAGTGTTTTGGGATGAGAGTGGCTGGATTTTAAGGGAGAGCAAAGTTTAAAGGAGAACTGGGAGTTTTCGATGAAAGTAAGGTGAATAGGTTGTAGGTGGGAAAGGGAGAGAATTGACTTGGCCTTATGGCTGAGAAGGTCTTGACTGTTGTTTAAAAGTTAATTTAGAGCTTTCTTATGGTAAAGGGTGGCTGCTGCCAAGGCTGGTGAACAGGGGCCCATTCTCGAAATGTGGTGTCTAGTTATTTAGAGAGGTATGTAACTGGGGAGAAAATATCTCCTGCTTTTTGTCCCAAAGCCCCGACTGCCAGTCTTTGGGTTTGGTGACATATAGGATAAAAGGATGAGATAGGTTTGAGAAAGATAGAGCTGGGGCTGTGAGGAGAGCGGTTTTTAATCACTGGAGGGGAGAATGAATGGGCTTTGTGGGATGAATGGCCTTCTAAGGGAATGGCAGGATCCCCTTTGGCTGCCCCATAAAGTGGTTTTGCTAGCTGCCAAAGTTAGGAATCCATAGGCAAAGATACCCTGCAAGCCCCAAGAAAGAAAGGATTTCACCCTTTGTGGTAGGAGTAGGGAGTTCAGAAATTAGACTCTTGAACTGAAGGAGAAGAAATTTTGGCCTTGTTGGGGGACACTCGATTTCCCCTGGAGGCCAGGAAATTAAGGAGAGCAACAGTGTGGGCCTGTGAATCCTCATAGGAGGGCCTCCAAAGGAGGAGGTCATCCACATATTGTATTAACATGGTAGAGGTTGAAGGAAGTTCAGATAAGTTTTGAGCTAAGGCTTGGCCAGAAAAGTGGGGGCTATCCTGAAACCCCTAAGGTAGTACTGTCCAAGTAAATTGTTGGGAACGGCACGTGTCAGGATTAGTCCTGTACTAAATGGTATGAGCCCTTAGGCTTTATAACTGGAAGGATGGGTGTATTGAAAGGCTAGTGGGTAGGCCGTGAGAGATAAGAAGAAAGGAGTTTGTGTACAGTGGGTTTTAAGCCTGTTAGCTGTTTGTTAGCGATGGGGTCCTGTGGGACATCAGGGAACAAAGAGGGGTTCCACAATTTAACAAGGATAGGGGAATGGGAGGGAGAAGTAGCATCCCATAGTAGGGATTAACCTTGTCCGAGGAGGAGAGGAAGATGGGAGCCCCAGGGGCCAGGTCTGGGGCAGCCTGTAACAGGAGTATTGTAGCTGGAGTTAAAGTGTTTAGGGTAAGAGTAGCTTTGAATTTGAAAAGAATGTCCCATCCCAGTAAGGGGGCTGGGCATTGAGGCATTATTAAGAATTAGTTTGTGAATTGGGTGTGATGTAGGGTGCAGGAAAGGGCTTGAGTGATCCATGGGTAGTATTCTGATCCCATGACCCCTACTATTGTGACAGAGGATGGGGTTGTTGGTCCTGCATACTAAGGAAGGATAAAGTAAATGGCTCCTGTATCAATGATAAAAGAGATCAGCTTACCTGCTAGGAGGCGAGTTACGATGGGCTCACGCATGGTAATCCCTGTGGGGGCCTCAGGCCCTGGGCATTGTCAGTCCTCCTGTGGGGCAAAGCTGAGAAACTCCGGTAGGGATGGCCGTGAAGCCAAAGGCTGTAGGTTGGGGACTGGGCCACTCCCTCTCTGGCAAGTGGCACAGTCAATCCCCCAGTGAACTGACTGTTTGCAGTGAGGACAGGTTTTGACAGGCCCATGCCCAGTGGCCCAGTTGACTGCATTTGAAGCAGCTCTTGGGTGGCTTGCCCCTAGAGGCAGCCAGCTTTGGAGTATGTGAACCTTGGATGGCATTAGCCAGGAGCTGGTATTTGGCCTGATCTCTTTTATAGTTTTTTGAATATCAGGGGCTGATAGGGTAATGAAATGAGAGTGTAAGAGGGCCATGCCTGCAGGGGAGTTTGGGGCTATACGTGTGTATTCATGTAAAGTCTCAGAGAGGCCGGTTAGGAACTTGCTGGGATTTTTCAGTGGATCTCTGTGTGATTTCTCTAAGCTTGTCATAATTAACTGATTTGAGTAGCCTTTTGGAGGCTGTGAAGTAGGTGTGTGATCATATTATCCTGGAGATCTCGATCCCTGTGGCCAGCCTGGTAGTTCCTATTTGGGTCTGTGCAAGGAAAAGCAATGTCTCCCACAGGCTGCCTATTATTTTGAGCATGTACCTGAGCAGCCATCCAAACCTACTCCCTGTACATGGACTTGGACAATTCCTTCCATCCAGCCACTTCACAGAAGGGTTATAAAAAGCTGGAGCTGAGGCAGGGTTGTTACCTGATGAAGGGGGAGAAGGGGAGGAGTTGGGCTGAGGACGAGTGTCTGGAGGCCAGGTGTGGGGAAGAGAGAAAAATGTCGAGGGCTGATGGATCAGAAGATTGATCTGAGTCTGAAGGAGATGTTGAGCATGAGCTCGGAGAATTTGAGACATAGGACAGTTTTGACAGAGAGAAGAACGCTTTCCGATATAGGAAAAGGCCTGAACAAGGAAAAACTACAGCTTATGCAATTTCAGTGAGTGCCTAAATTGAGTGTCATCTTGTGGCTACTGGGGTCCATTGCAACAGGCATTTGAGTTTTAAAGTCTCCCTGGAGGCCAAGAAATTGGCCAGGAGACGGCCCAGAGGCATAGAGCGTGGAGCACAGTAGAAAACGGGACCCGACTTTTAGGTTCAGTGTCTCCCTAGAGACCAAGAAATTGGCCAGGAGACAGCCTAAGGGCATAGAGTGTGGAGGTTTGGATCGTGAGGATCCCGTGTAGAGGGTGAGAAAGGGCAGTCAGTCCTGGTAGAAGAAGAGTGCCAGCAAAGGGCATCCCCTTTGGTGCCCACCTTCTTTTAGAGAGAAAAGCCACCGACTGCCTAGAGGAGCGTCCTCCAGTAGCTGGGGGGCACAAGAAGAGTTTCTTCGGCCAGGGGCCTAGGCTTCGTAGAGACCTGAGTCGTAGGGAGAGTAGTGGGGGGAACCGTACAAGTAGGCAGGACCGACCCACTGATTCACCCTGAATTGAGGCCGGTGTTGGATGCATTGGTCTGAAATGGCAAAAGTACAGAGTCCCAGAGGAACTCAGTTTCGGCAGGTTCGGGAAGGGTGGCCAAGGGCCAATCACCCCAAAAGAGAGAGGATTGTCCACAACATCAGCCAAAACCCTTCCTGGGTTTTGGCACCATAATGAAAGAAAGTGAGCTGAGATGCCAGGTACTGTTCAAACTTTATTAAAGAAAGAAATCTGCTGACTGTGCTCAGAGCAGCACAGGGCCCAGGGCTGCCCTGAAAATGGTGAACAGCACCAGGTGTGGGTGGTAGAGCTTATATTGGTATGTTAGCACCAAGAGTTGGCTGATACCATCAAGAAGGGTCATTATGCTAATGTGGATTGGGCTGGAGAACTGCGTCCTTGTGGAAGCAAAATGGGTTTCTGTTTAAGTCAGGAGGCTTCTCCTAAAGGGAAGGGGGGAGGGGAGGGGACGAGGTGGGCGGTGCCATTTTGTACTTGGGCTTATCTAAAGTGGCGCTGGTTATGTTGCAGAACTATTAATCCCTAACACATCACTCACTCGTTTTACAGGTTTGAAAACTACAGTGTATGGTGGGTTAGTACTTGTCAAGGGTCACACTGAATGGGGTGGAGTAAGCCCTCAGATGTAGATGGTCCCGGTGGAGGCGGCACCTTCAGCACTATGCTGCAGCTGTCCCTGCTTCCCTGGACTTGGTCAGTCCTGCAAACCCATCACACCGTCCAATATGCAGGACGTCTCCCCAGCTGTTCCCTCTGTAGGACACACTCTTCCCTTTCAACTCCTGATGTCCTTAGGGCCCAGATGAAATGTCTCCTCACAGAGGATGTCCTGAGCTGCTCCCAGACCATGGAGGCACCCTGATCCACACTCCAAATGCCTGTCTTTTCAGCTGGACTGTTTACTATAAACACCAGGAGCACATTTGACCTGGGCATCGCCACATCCCCAAGCTTGNTTCTCACTTATTGGTGGGAGCTAAAAATAAATAAATAAATTCACACGCACACAAAAAAAAAACCGGGGGGGGAGAGGGAAAAGACTTAACAACTACAACTCCTTGAAGTTGATACGACAAGCAAACCGAAAGGACATTGTTGGGTGGGAGGGGGGAGAGGAAGGTGGGAGGAGAGTTTCGGTAATGGGCCACAATAATCAACCTCATTGTATGTCGACAAAATAAAATCAAGGAAATAAAAAAAAGAAATTGGTCATTTTTGTAGAAGTATGAAGGGTACAGAATTGGGCTCCTCATAAGAGTTTTTGTTTTTAAATTAGACTTTAAAATAGGTTGTCTTTGTAATACATGGTGAGTTCTCTATCGGTAAATAGATTTGACCCCTTGTTCTTGATATTGTATAGAGAATGTTGACATTGTGAGGGGATCAACCACCTGATATCCAAGGCTCCTTCCTCACTGAATTTTCCCTCATAGGTGGAACAGTAGGCTGGGTGTCAGGACCTGCTCCCCACTAGCTGTGTGATCGTGGCCGGGATACGATTCTTCCGAGTCTCATTCCTGACATTTGTTAGTGAAGCTGGAGTAACAGTATCTGACTCACTTCACAGAGGTATGAATGGATTAAAGTGGATATTACATTTAAATTCTTATTTAATTTTTTTCTTTTTTTTATTTTTATGTTAAGAAATCCAGGTTAACTTTTTTCTTTTTAAATGCACACCATCCTTATAACAAGGACGAAATAACTTTTTTTTAATGTTTATGTTAAGAAATCCAGGTTAACTTTTTTCTTTTTAAATGCACACCATCCTTATAACAAGAATGAAGTAACTTTTTTTTAATCAAAAAGAAAAAACTGATCTGCAGTCCCACAACCTAATACACTAATTTTACTTTTCTGTTCCAGCGTGACCAGGGATGGCTTTGAGAATTAACATGAGGTGCCATTTCAGTTACCACCTTGATAAGTGAGCACAGGTAACACCAGGATTTTTGCCACCTTGAAGCAGCTCCACGTGACATAGTTAAGAGTAGTGGCAGTTGCTTTGGATAGTTGAAGGGAAAACTGAAAAGTTGAGATTGAATAATAGAAAAATGAGTGGAAATCATTTTGTCTCCTTTCTCAAGCCTAAAGTGGGGATACCCTCCTCTCTGCTATTCTCCTGTATCCTCAGGTACTACGTGCAGATATGTGATTGAGATCCACGCCAGGTCCTGTCTGCCCTTTGTCTCCTCAAAAAAATCAATGCCAAGAGAATTCATCCTGAACACAACACGTGGTAATTCCAACAGCAGAGCTAGTGGTGGCAACTGCACCAAACAAAGTATGTGCCTTCCTGAAAAAACAAATAAAGAAGTATAGTAATGCAACCTTTGGAGTCATGTTCCTAGATGGAGATGGCCATGTGGACATGTCAGGAGACATGTGGAAGGGTAAACATGGGAAGGTCATGTGACTTCTATGATATTCCAAAATAGAATATCCAGAAATTTTTCTGAATTTTTGGTGAGACCCTGAACTCTCTTTGCGGCATACACTGGCCCCATCTGTACCATTATGTAACTATTTCACATCGAAACATTTCGTGAGCACTGATGAGTACATTTGAGATATTGAGTTCCCCAGATCAGCAAAAACGTCTTACAAGTCTTAAATTTAGTATATAAGTAACTAATTAAACACATTTTTTGTGAAATAATTGATAGTTCTTTGATAACCATTTATTGTCTAGATTAGTTTTCCAAACAGTTGTCTTATTTTGGTAGAGTATGGTTTGCAACCAGCAGAACCATTAATCTAGACTGCAGTGATATGCATTACTTACAATCTTTTTAAAAGCCTCTATTTAGCATGTAAAATACTCTACTTAATTCTATAGTAGTTTACACTGTTTACTAACTTCAGGTAGCATTTTTCCAGTTAGTTGCTTTGATTGATACCAATAACAATTGCTTCAAAAGATTTTGTTTCAAATACTTTATTGTACAAAGCTATTCATAATATCCTTTAAGTTTCTCTCTTTGATTATTGCTAGCTTTTCTATGAATTTTGAGCAGTGACTGAATATGCTGAACTCTTTCAACTTCTCACACAGCTTTGAGCATGAATTGCATCCAATATTTACATTCCTGGTAGTAATAAGTTATCTGTGAGTTTTGTCAAAATTATCAGGGACTTTTAAATTTTAGAAGTGCAAATAATTGTCTCTTGCAAACTGAGTGTTACTCAATAGCAAAGGCATTGCCAGGCATTATAATTTGTGCACAGGATCAGCTGCTCTATGCTGTGAATCATTATTATCACTGCTTTCTTATTCTCGCTCAGATCCAGATATCGTGTTTATAATATTTAGAAGCAATGTTAAAAATATATCCAAACTTCTTTTTTCACTTCAGTCTTACAGTTTATTCTTAGTATTCTAAGTTTTTAAGTTAATAGATATTAAGACACTGCACAATTATTTCTACAGGAATAACAACACACCAACAATAAGAACAAAGAAAATAAAAATGCTATTTAAAAGTTATGACACTGTTAGGGTAATGATAAACCGACAGTTTTTCTAAATCTCTTCTGTGGTTTGAATGTTTGTCTCCTCCAAAGCTCAGGTCAGCACAATCCCCATTGGAACAATGTTAAGATGGTGGAAAGTCTGACTATAGTATCTGAAATGTGGGGCCTTGAAGAGGTGATTTGATAATGAAGGCTCTACCCTCATGAATGTATTAATTAATTAATTAATTTTCTTTCTTTCTTAATTTTATTTTGTCGATATACAGTGAGGTTGATTATTATGGCCCATTACCGAAACCCCCCTCCCTCCTCCCTCTCCCCCCCTCCCACCCAACAATGTCCTTTCTGTTTGCTTGTCGTATCAACTTCAAGGAGTTGTAATTGTTGTGTCTTCTCCCCTCCCCCAGTTGTTTCTGTATTTATTTATTTATTTTTAGCTCCCACCTAAGTGAGAACATATGGTATTTCTCTTTCTGTGCCAGACTTGTTTCACTCAGTATAAGTCTCTCAAGGTCCATCCATGTTGTT
>NW_007730216.1:149765-151553 GCF_000696425.1 Galeopterus variegatus
TCCGTTTGTTTGTTGTAACAACTTCAAAAAAAAAAATTGTGGTTGTTATATCTTCCTCTCCCCCCCCTGGGTTTTTTTTGTTGTTGTTTTTGTTTTTTTTGTTTTTTTTTTTGTGTGTGTGTGTGTGAGTTTATTTATTTATTTTTAGCTCCCACCCATGAGTGAGAACATGTGGTATTTCTTTTTCTCTGCCTGACTCGTTTCACTCAATATTATTCTCTCAAGGTCCATCCATGTTGTTGCAAATGGCAGTATTTCATTCGTTTTTATAGCTGAGTAGTATTCCATTGTGTAGATATACCACAATTTCCGTATCCACTCATCCGATGATGGACATTTGGGCTGGTTCCAAATCTTGGCTATTGTGAAGAGTGCTGCAATGAACATTGGGGAACAGGTATACCTTCGACTTGATGATTTCCATTCCTCTGGGTGTATTCCCAACAGTGGGATAGCTGGGTCATATGAATGTATTACTTTATACACGGGCTAATGGGTTTGTGGATTAATGGGTTATCATGGGAGTGGACTGGTGGCTTTATAAAGAAAACAAGGATGTTAATGCGCTCTTGCACTATCGCCATGTGATGCCCTGGGCTACCTAAGTACTGTACAGAGAGTTCCCTGCCACCAAGAAATCCCTCACCGGATGTGCCCCCATGACCTTGGACTTCCAAGCCTCCAGAGCTCTAAGACATAGATTTGTTCCTTAATAATTACCTAGTTTCAGGAATTGTGTTATAAGTGATGGAAAATGTACTAATGCAGTCTCAGGGTGAAGAATGTACCAACATCTGCAAAGTTTATTGAGGCTTCCTTTAGACTCAGTCTGCGACATCAACTTTTCCTGGGTCTCCAGCTGCCATCCTGTCCTTCAAATTTTGGACTCGTACCCCCACAATCACATGAGCCAACCCCTTAAAATAAATTGCTCTCTCTCTATACACTCACATCCTGTAGGTTTCTCTGGAGAACCCTAATACAGCACTTTTAGAGGCACTGTGAATAATCAATAAGAAAGAATTCTTGCTGTTTTCATGGGATTTACTGGCAGGCAGATGGTGAACACATAATCACGTGAAGCTTCTAGGCCATGGACTTGCATAAGCAGGAGAAATCAACTTTGCCTGGGGTGGGGTGTAAGGGGTGGGGAGAGGGGCAAATCCTCCCTGAAGAAATAACATTTCAGCAGAGACTTGAAGAGGCCAAGACCAAAAGTGGCTGGTAGGTGGGGTAGAGTGTTCCAGACAAGGAAACAATGAGGGAACAGAAGTTCTGGGGTGGAAAGGACATGTTTGAGGAACAGTAACAAGAGTAGGGGGCTGTGACAAGGAGAGCTGCAGGCTGTCCCTTCTGTCCAGGACTTCTTCCTCTACCTGAACCACATCCTCCACCTCATCACATGGAGTCACCATGTGACTTCAGAAGCCCTAGAATTACAGAATATTAGAGCTGGGACACCCAGGGCCATGTAGTCTAATGGCTTTGTTCTATAGATAAAGAAGCTGAAGCCATGGAGGGAAGTGGCTACCCCAGGAAACAGAGGGGGTGACACAGTTGGAGCTTCTCAACTCTGAGGCTGGTGCATTTTCCACAGTGACACCAAGGGTGATCTGGGGGAAGGGGACCATCAGGGGTTGAGATGCTACAACATCATAGCAGGGGACCAGGAGAAGGTCCTACTTCAGACAGCCTACCTCAGTGCATGTTGTGAGACTATTTCTGTCTTTTTTTTTTTTTTTTTTCGTGTCTGGCAACGGATCGCAACCCTCAGTGTCGCGCCCGTAC
>NW_007730216.1:151896-162039 GCF_000696425.1 Galeopterus variegatus
TGCACCACCGGGCCGGCCCTGTGAGACTATTTCTAAATTTCCTCCACTGCTCATGGTCTCTCCACTTCGCAAGCCATGTGCAAGAACAACTTCTTCACGGAAGTTTTTTTTTTTAATTGAGGCCTTGCACCAATATTTCTTTTTTGTTTCTCTGAATTCTCTCAGTGCATACTGGGTGGGATTTGAATTCACTTTTGCTGGTGGGTTCTGCAACTGTGTTCCCATTGTCTTATGCTGTATGCCCTGTCTCTCCTGTTACACTCACACACACACGGAGTGGGTCCTCAATTAATACTGTAGCTTACTCTGAATCCCTTGGTTCCTGCCTCAGGATTGCGCTCTCTATGGTGTTTCTACTTGGTTGTGTCTGATGCAGGTTCAGGAGTCCTGCATTTGCTGCCTTTGGCTTCCTGGATGACCAACGCTTCATCTGCTGTGACAGCGAGGAGGTGAAGGCAGAGTCCTGTGTTCAGTGTTTGATAGAGGAACCAAGTTAGTTTGATGATGAAACCAACATCTTCACAAGTTGGATGGAGATTTTCCACTTAAATCTGAGGATGTGCAACAATGCTACAACCAAATCATGGAGCAGGGTCTGCACGAAGAGCATCCACACCAGCAAGCAGGTAATCCAGCTATGAGACAGCAGTAGGGTCAGAACTCACCACCCCACCCCAACCCCAGAGGTGGGAAGCCCTCTTGACTGGGGCAGGTGCCTGAGCACAGGTGTCACTTGAGAATGAAGACTGGCCTAGTCTATCACAAATAGTCAGGGTGTGTTTGACATTAGCTCATTCAGGATTCAGCGGTATCATTGGTCATAGATATATACACATCACCTTTTGGGTGCTGGGGGTGGAGAAGCAGAAAAGTATATCCTAGGGTTTGTTCTCAAAGAGCTTTCAGTTACCGTGGGGAGGCACCCAGACATCTGGGAACACATTACTGACCCCATGACACATACCAAGAGATGTCAAAGACCAGTACCCCCTTACATGCCAAATGAGAAGCAGGAAATAGTTTACCGAAGTTAGGACAGACACCCCAGTGGTCAGAGAGAGTGTCACATGAATGAGGTGGAACTTAGGGTAGAATCTGAGGGATGTGATGATTTGTATTAATGATGAAAAAGAAAGATGCTCCAAGCAGCTGGAAGTCTGCACCTCCCCATCCAGGGCCTTTTCAATACATCCTGGAACTGAGCATAGACCATCCCCACTGCAGAGCTGCTTGCAAGTAAAGGAGATCAGAATCAGGGACCAAACTGGTTTGTGCAGGGAATAGATTGTAGCTTAATAATTTTTAGCACATTATGAGTGAGAATGTCACCTAAGGGGAGAATCTGAGAGATCAGGAGGGTGGGGGTAGGGGGGAAGCAGGGACTGTGATGGAGAGTCCCTGGAGGTTGTCTGCACTTCCTGACACTGCCTATTCTGGGGGGTGGGCAGCTCCACACTCTCCAGTTCAGCTGTGGGGAACAGCTAGACGATGGCCAGTTGTGGTATGAATGCAGTGACCACCTGAGTTTGGATATGGACCCTCTTCAATACACAGCATCTCATCCATTATGCTACACCAGGCAGAAATGGGAGGTCGGCAGGAACTACATAGAGAGAGACAAGACCTGCGTGGAGAAGGAATGCATCCTGTGGCTGCAGAGATACTTGGAATTTGGAGGGGAGAGCTTGACCCACACTGGTTACGATCTCCCACAGCCCTACCAGTAAGCCCTCCCCCAAGTCCCCAGTGGGGCCAGTTCTCTCTCCAGAGTTGGGGATTGTCCCCCAGAGCTAGTCCAGCACAGGGATGTAGGCATCTCTGTGGGGTGGGTGGGGCCCGTGTGCTGAGGACAGCTTTCCCACAGTAGGAGGTTGGATGTGGGAGCCTTCCGTCTGACTCTCCTGGGCAGTGTCATCTGCCCCATTCTTAAGCCCTCCCTGGGGTGACACTACTCTCAGGAGACCACTGGGCTTGTTCCCAGGCTCTTGCAGGCTTCTCACTCTTCTGACTCTTTCCTACTAGAGACACTGTAGCTGAGTGCCTGGAAACATTTTTCTAGAAACATGGACTGGTGGGTTGATAAGAAGATGGAGGGTCTTGCAGAGGCTCTCACTCTGGCACTGTGCTCTGGATGTCTCCCCTGGATCCTTGCATAACTTAATGCTGGGTTCCCTCCACACCTGAATGGATACACCCTGCCTTGCTGTGGTTGGCAACCAAGCCGTCAGAGTTGTGCTGTTTTCATCATTGGAGCAGATGCTACTCCCTTGTCTGAGCCCCACTGCTCGTCCACCACAGAGTCCCCCAGTGTCCACGTGACCCACACCCTAGCCCTGAAGGGACATTATCCTGAGGTGCTGTGTCCTGGGCTTCTATCCTGCAGAGATCACACTGACCTGAGAGCAGGATGGTCAGGACCAGACCCAGGACACAGAGCTTGTGGAGACTCAGCCTGTGGGGGATGGAACTTTCTAGAATTAGGCAGATGTGGTGGTGCCTGCTGGGGAAGAGCAGAGATACATGTGCCACATGCAGCACAAGGAGCTGCCCGAGCCCCTCACCCTGAGAAGGGGGGATGAGGGCAGATCCTGTCAGGGAAAGCAGGAGGTATCCTAGAGACCATCAGCAGCATCAGGGCTGAGGCCGGGGGCAGGGCCCCTCCCCTCCCCTTCATTCTCAGAGCCGCCTCCTCTATCCAGGTCCAGTGGCTGCCTCTGGACTCCAGGATCCTGATCTGAGGTTGGATTTCCCCTATTTCCCCTGCTCCTCTATTCGGGTTCCAGGAGCAGGGCCACATGAGGACCAGAAAGTCCCACAGTGCTGGGAGGTGGATCCATTTCTTGTGGGACAAATATTCTCAGGTCCTGCTCCCTCAGATTCCCAAATTTCTTATAAGAGATTAAGTGGAGTAAACCAGGCCCCAAATTGAATTGGCAAATCTGAAGCGAGCGTGTGTTGTGTGTGTGTGTGTTTGTGTGCACATATGAGTATGTCAGCATCCATGAGCATCTGTATGTATGTGGGCTTGTGTGTGTGTGTACATGTGTATATAAGCATATATATGTCCATGTTTGTGCACATTTATGTATATAAATGTGTGTGTGTATAAGCGTGTGTGTGTGTGTGTGTGTGTGTGTGTGTGTGCATGCATGTGCGTGTTGCTCTACAACTTCCTCATACTTGGTTCCACCCTGGCCTTTTCTTGGTTCCCCTCCGCCCTCTCCCTCCACAGTATGGAAGGGACCAAACAGCTCTCCATCCCCAGGCAAGTGAGAGGGGATCAGGATCAGTGCTGGGGGACAACTGGTCCTCATCACACTCGGAATGAGAAAACTGGAGCTGAATGGACGAGTCCCACTCCCTTTGCTGGATTCTGCCTTATTAAAAGTGTGAGTCACTTTTCTGAGGGATATACAGGAATTAAATCATTTAAACCTTTAAAGAGCCTTATGACAATAGGAACAGTTATCAACCCCATTTTACACTAGGGACACTGAGGCACTGAGATGTTGAGTGAATCTCAATTATCTCATTCATGACTGTAAAAATAAGCAATCTAAATGATGAGCCCAAGTAACCACTCTGTTATAGTGACACTCATACCTGTCTACCTTAATGGTCACCTCCTACCTGGGCTCTGACCAGCTTCCCTTTCTCCTCCAGGCCAGAGTCTATTGCATTTCTCCCACTCCCTACAGGTCAGTTGTGAAGTGACACACTGATGGACTGAGCTTGCTGGAGGTTGGGGGAAGGGCAGGTCACACCTGCACTTTAGGGGATCAGTGGTTATCAGGGCACATGAGGTGGACTCTCCTGAAAGCTAAAGGGGACAGACCAGCAGTGGCCGTACAGAGTTCATTCATCACTCTTTTATTCCACAGCCTGAGAGCACAGACCCACATGGGCCTGAGAGACCTGGGTGTCACTGGTCTCCTGTCACTCCCTGCTGGCCCCGACTCCTCTTCTTGCAGCTGATCTCCTGGTAACAGCTGCACTGCAAGGAGAACCATGGAGAGATGTGGCCACACCGTGCCCTCCTGCACTGCCTCGCACCTGCCTGCCGCTCCCTGCAGGGCCTCCTGGATGGTGTGAGAGGAAATCAATTAAGACCGTAAGAGAATCTGACCTTTATGCTGGTAAAGACAAAGCAGGACGTCTGTCTGCATGAAAGGCAAGGGCTGCTGTGAGGAATAGCAGTGAGAGTCATTTTAAATGGACCCAAATATCATGTAACTCAACCAAATGTGTGGGAGTTTTTATCAATTATTTATTGCTATGTAACAAATTACCACAAACTTAGCTGCTTAAAATAACACACATTTATTATCTCACATTTGATATGGGCAGGAATCCAACACAGTAATGCAGGTTCCTCTGTCTTAGAGTTTCTCACAGGGGTTTATTAGACTGTCCACCACGACTGGGGTCTTATCTGATGGCTGAACTGGGGAAAGGTCTGCTTCCAGCTCAGGTGGTTGCAGCAGGATTCAGTTCCTCGATGACTGTTAGACTGATGTTTCAGTTCCTTACTGGCTGATGGCAGAGGAGGAGCTCAGTTCCTTGCCATGTAGGCCTTTCTACCTCACCAGAGCTTGAAGGCAGAGAAGCAAAAGACAGTCATCTAGGAAGACAGAAGTCACCAGCTCATCTGATCAACCACTGAAGTGACATCACCTTTGTCATTTTCCATTGGTTAGAAGCAAGTCCCATGTCCCACGTATTCTCAACTGGAGGTGATGCCACCAGGGCATGAATACCAGGAGGCAGGATCACTGGGCAGCGTCTTAGAGTCCACCTGCACAGGGATGTTCTTGGTCAGAGACAGCGGGGATAGGAGGCAGTGAGGCCTCTGCACTGGACAGGTTCATGTACAAGAGGGACAGTCACTGAACAAGATCATTAGAACCACAGGGCCTGAGTTGGACCAGATGACCTGCAGAGCTGAGCTGTGTTTATCAAAGCATAGTTAGGATACAGGAATCATAATTGTCACTGGGAAGGCTGATCATGATTTCCGTGTGAACCCAAGAAGATGTTCTCCCTGAATATTTCCCTGTATTACTTTTCAGACCTCTGAGATCTCCAAGAAAAAGCCATCATTAAAGTGAACTTTTCTTTCGTGTGTCCTGCTCCCAAGTGGATCCTGTTCTCCACCATTTCCTCCAGCTTGTTTTCATTCAGGATCCCATAAACTCACTTTTTGTGGTTTTTACTTTGTTAGCTTCTTTTCCTGCATCCAGCTTAATCCTTATCAATTTTGCTTCTTTTGTATTGGTTAATTGGTCACTTTTATAAGGAAGTTGGTGTTTTCTAAATAAACCTTCCTACTACTTTTTGGGCCAAATGGGTGAAGGTTCTCTTCCCACATTGAGAAAGGAAAATATTAGTGGGGGCCCTTCAAAGTCATGGATTGGCACAGTTCCTCACCAGGACCAGACATACAGGTACTAGCCCTAGCAGTGGCACCCTATTGGAGTTTATTTATCACTGGAAGCTCAGTTGTGGCAGGAATCATACCAGCCATATTGAGGGGAGGTCAGGCCATTGACCCAAGAAGTGTTGTGTCTCTGCCACCATTGATGGTCCAGGCACTGGGGTGGCCAAGGACAGAGATGGCTAATGTCTACTGAATGAGTCATCCCTGTGCACTTGGTGATTAGTGCTACTTTTATAGTGGGTAGTTTGTGGTGGGTGTTAATGTGTGATACAAAAGACCCTAACATTTTGTGCCTACTACATTCCTCTTTCCAAATATTCTTGTTCTTGATCTAACAATTTTGCTCTTTCCAGTTCCCTGACCAACCAGTTAGTGCATCTGCCACTGCCTATGAGTTTGTGCATGTTCTTACCTCAGGACATTGTTCTCTGTACACAAGGAGGATGAGCTGGGGCACCACCTGCCCATCAGCAGGACATCCCCTCAGCACTGTCTTTGCTCATCCCTGAGTGGGCCACAGTGAGCAGAAGTCCACTGTTGGCGGCACCAACATACTGAACTGACACATTCGTGAAACAAGCTCAGAGTTTTTCCTTTTATGTTAACTGATCATTGAACTCCACATAAGGTCGTAGGTGAAAGTTGAGGAAAAGTTAGAGGTACAACAGTTGTAGGTGACACAGGATTTGAGCCTTTGTTTATGTAATAAACCTGATTACTCTACACACATATATTTTAACCCAGGGAAAAATTTCCTGTAAAGAGACAGATGGTAAAAATAATTTTGGCTTTCTGGGCCATGTGGTCTCCGTCACAACAGCTCAACTCTATTGTCATAGTGCAAAAGCAACCACAGACAATACATAAATGAATGGATGTATCAGAGTTCACTTCAACTTTATTTACAGAAACAGGCAGAGGGCTAGATCTGGCCCAGGGGCTGTAATTTGCTGATCCCTGCCCTAACTCGATCCTGGATGTAGCACTTCCATTTTAGATTAGATTGCTGCTAGGGTCTGACAGTACCCAAGTCATGAAAGTCATAAATGGCCATATGGTCCCTTGGTGCCTCACGGTCAGAATTTCCATCTCTACCAGAGCCCAGCAGCATTCCAGGAGCTCTTTGTTGAAAGGTGTATAGTTCTCTACAACATATGGCCAGATCTATTGCTGCAGAGGCCTAGGGATTTGCACTGTAACTCTCTTACTGGGTGTTGTTAGCTACACCAGCAGACTCCACATGGCAAATTTTCCCACCACACACTCCTCTAGTGCTATGATGTCTGCTGTGTCAGGTGGACTAAGAGCTGGACAACTCATACTATATCCTGGATCTGCTGCAGCACCCTTCTAGTTCGGGATTCCACTCAAATACCGCAGCTTTTCATGTCACCTCATATGTAGGCCAGAGCAATATTGTCACAGTGTGGAATAAGCTGCCTCTAAACCTGAAGAATGCTACCAAATGTTGGACTACTTTCTTAGTGGCAGGAGGTACAAGGTGTGATAACATGCCCTACACTTTTGAGGAGATGTTTAATATTGCCACAGACCACTGGGTCTCTCAAAACTTCACCAATATGGCAGAACCTTGAATCTTTGTATAGTTTAACTACCATCCTTTGGAGTGCACTTCTGTTACCCAAAGCATACAGAGTACATTCCAGTTCTTGCTTTTCACATTCTAATCACATGATGTCATCAATATAGTGAACCAATGTGATGTTCTGTGGAGTGCACAGAGGGTCCCATCCTTTTCTTCTGTGTTATGATAGTGAAAGGAGATGTAACACAGCCCTGGGGCAAAATTAGAAACATTGTTATTTGTCTTATGTGAACATAGTCAGTTTCTGGCCCTCTTTTTCATAGGTATTAAAGAGGATGAATTTAGGCAGATCTATAGGATTATACCATGTATCAGAAGCTGTATAAATCTGCTCTATTAAATATGTCACATGCAGCACAGCTACTGAAGTTGGGGCTAACTATTGGTTGAGTTTTCAGTAGTCCACTATCATCTGTCATCATCCATCCAATTTTTGCAAGAACCAGACCGGTGAATTAAGCAGTTGTATGATGTCATCACAGCCCTGCATCTTTTATGTCTTTGAAGGTGACATTAATCCCTTTCATTATCCCTAAGATACATTATTGTTTTTAAATTTGAACTTGATTGAAATTGGAAGCTATTTTAGGGACTTCCACTTAGTCTTTCTTACTACGAAGCTTTTACTCCAGAGGTCAAATAACTAGAGTGAGAGTTCTGCCAGCTATAAAATATGTCCATTCCAATTATATATTTGGGAAAAAACTGGGTATTCCCTTTATTCAGTGTGTGGATATCTCAATACATGGCCACTGATCCATTTATGAAAGGAAGCGAGGAGTTTCTACTGTGCACACCTGCCATAGTGATGCAGGGTACTTCATCAGGGACCTGGGCTCTCCTTCAATTGATGCATTCATTGTTCTCTGATCTAAGAACTGGCTCAGGTCTGAAAACTGGGCAAAAGGTTGTAACTTCCTATTGGGGCAATTAAGCTCTGTCTTCAGTCCGTTTATTCTTCATCTATTGATTATAATATTAAACAGCACTCATACAGTTTGCCCAGCTGTCTTGCCCCTGTGAACACCCTGGTCTATCAGTCATTTCCACAAATCCCTTGCAGTCAGGACTTCCTGGCGTCCCTTCTAAAATTGCTGGCTGTTTTGGCAATTTTGCCCACTTTGCTTATGCCTTGCTGCCTCCTGGCCTCTGGCTTTCTGGGATCCTATTATCCCCATTACTGCTACAAAGCCAAGTTCTATAATGTCATCTCCCGCCTACCAAGGACAGACACAATGAGGTTAATACCATGTTATTGCCTGATAAATAGTGTCCTTTTGTCCCTTCCAAGGTAATAGCCACCTGCTGGGGTTTCCTGTTTTATAGAGCATGTCTATTCTAGCACGCTCACTGCTCTGAGCCTTTGATCCCTTTCTGTAGAATCTGCCACAGCAGATATGACATCTCTACTTCATTTAATGAAAGCCATCACTTTTTCTTAGAACACTTTTATTGAAATAAAATTCGCATATATTATCCAACCATTTAAACTCAGTAGTATTTAGTGTAATCATAGAATAGTGCAACCATCATCACGAACACTTTTAGACATTTTCTTCGCTCCAAAATCATTTTTAGAATATTTTCATCACCCCAAACCCGTTTATTCCTAAGCATTCATTCCCAATTTCTCTCAAACACCTTCTCAGTACTAGTCAACAAGGAATCTACTTTCTGTCTCTGTAGATCTATTTATTATGGACATTTCATATATATGAAATAATACAATGTTTGGTGTTTTTTGACTTTTTTCACATAGCAGAATATTTTGAAATTTCATCCATGTTGTAGCATGTGTCAGTACTTTATTCCTTTTTATGGCCAAATAACATTCCACTGCATGGATTTACCACCTTTTATTTATCCATACATCTACTCATGGACATTTGAGTTGTTTCCACTCTTTTGCTATTATGAATAATGTTGCTTGAACATTATTTACAAGTTTTTGCATGGATATATGTTTTTATTTCTTTTGGGTACATACCTAGGAATGAAATTTCTGGGTCAAATAGTAACTCTGTGTTCGAACCTTGCAATCCTGGCAGACTGTTTTTCAAGAGGCTGCCCCATTTTACATTCTTACCAGCAGTGTGCAAGGCTTCCAATTTCCAAACATCCTCACCAGTACTTATTAGTATCTTCCTTTTTGATTCTAACCATCCCAGTGAGTGTGAAGTGGTATCTTATTGTGGTTTTGATTGGCATTTCCCTGATGACTAATAGTGTCAAGAATCTTTTCATGTGCTTATTGGCCATCTAAATATCTTCTATGGAGAAATGTCTATTTGGCCTTTGTTGATTTTATAATTGGGTTATTTGTCATTTTATTATTGAGTTGTAAGTGTTCTTTATATTCTATATACTAGTTGTTTGTCAAATATAAAATTTCCTAGTAATATCTCCCTGCCTGGGGGTTGTATTTTCATTTTTTTGATGATGTGTTTTAAAATAGAAAAGTTAAAAAATTTGATAATGTCCATTTTATCTGTTTGTTCTTTTGTTACTTGTGTTTTGGATGTCACTTTTTTAAAAATTATTTTTTTTAACATTTATTTGTATATAGTTGTGGGGTACAGCATGTTGTTTCAATACATGCATGTACTACACAATGATTCACTTAGGTAGATAGTGTAGTTTTGTGCCCATTAGTTCACCATTTTTCCTCCCCCCTCCCCCCCCGGTAACAATTTTTCTACTCTCTATTTCTATGAGAACCATGTAAAAAAAAAAAAAAAAGTAAATATTTATTAATCCAAGACCATGAAGGTTTTTGCATACATTTTCTTCTAAGAGTTTTACAGTTTTAGCATTTGCTAAAGATATTTTTTGTATATAGTGTCAGGTAAAGTCGAACTTCTTTCTATTACTTGTAGATATACAGTTACATCAGTGCAGTTTCTTTTTTTCCCCAACCATTAACCATTTTATTATGTTTGCTTTTGGCAGATGGCCAATAGGGGGATCTGAACCTTTAATCTCATTTTATTTTATTTTATTTTATTATTATTATTTTTTTGTCTTTTGTCTTTTTTCCGTGTCCGGCAACGGATTGCAACCCTCAGTGTTGCCCCCGTACTGGACCGGGGACCGGCAACGG
>NW_007730216.1:163039-170795 GCF_000696425.1 Galeopterus variegatus
GGGATCCGAACCCTCGGACGGGAGCGCCGCCGCGCTTCCCAAGCGGCGCACTATCCAGTGCGCCACCGGGCCGGCCCTTTTAAAAAATATTTAATTGACAAAGATTATTTGTATTCAAGGTATACAAGGTGATGTTTTGACATACTTCTACCTTGTGTAATGAGTACCACAATCAAATTAATTGACACCATCACTACCCATTCTGTACATTAGATCCCCAGAACTTGTTCAACTTATAACTGAGAGTTTACTGTTTGACCACTCTCTCCCCATTTCCCCCACCTCTAACCTCTGGCAGCCAACATAAGTTCCAATTTTTTTAGATTGCACATATAAATGAGATCATACAGTATTTATCTTTCTGTGTCTGGCTTATTTCACTTAGTCCTTCAGGTTCATCCATGTTGTCATAAATGACAGGATTTCCTTTTCTATTGCTGAGTAATATTCCATTGTGTAGACATTCATTTCTCAGTATCCATGGGGATTGATTCCAGGATCCCCTGCAGATAGCAAAATCCACAGATGCTTAAGTCTTTGATACAAAAAAGCATAGTATTTTCATATAACCTATGCACATCTTCCTGTAAAATTTTAATCATCTCTAGATTACTTATCATACCTAATACAATTCCTTCACATTACTTCATTTGTGTGGATTCTGTGTAGCACTTATGATGTTGCAGGAGAGGGTCTGGTGAGGCCCAATAGCTGGCCTCAACCCACCCCATCCTCTTAGTAGGTTCTCAACTCTACCACAGGAAAGAATTCAATAGTGGAGTCACAATAGAAAGTGAGAACAGGTTTAATGTAAGGAATAAGAGATACAGATTACACAGAGGGTGTGTGGCCTAGTTCCAGAGAGTGAGCGGGGCCCACACCAATTTAATACAAAAGTAAGAAATACACACTTAAAATTCAGTACAGAGTTCAGGCTGGCTCAAGAGAGTGAACAGCCACCTGCTAAAAGTAAGTTTAACACAAAAGTAAGGCATATACACCTCACCAGCAAAGTATGGTTTGGCCCCAGGAAAGTGAGCAACAACCCCACCTTCTGCTGGGATTTGGCTTTTATAGTTTTGCTATCTAATGAATATTCAATTAAGGGGGTGGTTCCCTTTCATGTAACATAGTCTTGCACATGCTCAGTTGGTCTCCTTTTAGGGTATGTTCATTGGTCAAATTCTATCACATACACCAGACATATTCAAGAATATTCTGTGCTCTTCAGCACTGCTAGTGGAAGGTCATTCTAGGAATACATTCCACTTTGCTGCACATGCCTAGTTACTGGTGTTATATAACCCCCTTCTACTGAGCATGCCCAGCCACTAGATTTGCATAAGCCAGCCCCTTATGGTCTCAATTTCCTTGTGTTGGTGTCCAAAATAGGTCAAGCAACAGTAACTTTCCTCCAAGGGAGGGCCTAGAGGAGGGGCCTGAGACCTTGTGGAGTGGCTTGAAATGCTTAGGTGTGTCCTGAAACTTGAACCCAGGGAAACTGAGCACCTCCTATCTCATTTGGTGAGTGGGAAATTCAAGTTTTGCTTTTTGGAACTTTGTTGAGTTTTTTTTCCAAATATTTTTAAACTGCATGGTTAGTTCAATCCACACATGAGAGATCCCGTGCTTAGGGAGGGCTGATTGTATATACCACATTGATGAGGTTTAAATGTTTGTCTCCTCCAAAACTCATGTTGAAATTTAATTGCCATTATAACAGTGTTAAGAGATGAGACCTTTAAGTGTTGATAGAGTTTGATTTAATGGCTTTAACATCGGGCTTTCACTTTTTGACTTTAATGTATTCATGACTTTGAATCTCAAGTATGCCATCTCAAGATGGCATATAATTTCTAATCATTCTTTTATCCACTGTGACAATCTCTGCTTTTTGATTGGCTTGTTTTTCTGTTTCCTTTTAATGTTAAAATTGATAGTTAATTTGCCTGCCATTCTACTTTTTGTTTTCTATGTGTCCCTTTTCTTTTTTATTCCTCTATAACTCTTCACTGATTCTGCATATGTTAAGTGGTATTTTCTACTATAATATGTTAATTCCTTTAATGACTTTTTACTATAGTTTTCTTAGTGGTTGCTCTAGGACTTACCATATACGTCTTGTTTTAGGAACTACTTTAGATTTACACTAACTTTTTCAGTGAGATATAGAAATGTTATTCTCTACAGATCATTTTCTTCTTTCTTTTCATGCTGTTATTATATTACATATATATTTGAATGTTATATACCCAAGTGTATGTTGTAATAATTATTAGTTTATATGATTTTGGAAAGTTTCTGTTTCTGTGTCTTCAAGGTCTCTGGTATTTTCTTTCATAATATAGTCTACCATAAATTCCATCTCACATCCAGTGTATATTACATCTGTATTAGTCCATTTTATGTCGCTATAACAGAAATACCTGAGACTGGGTAATTTATAAGGAAAAGAGGTTTATTTGGCTTACAATTCTGGGACAGCTGCATCTGGCACAGGCCTCAGGCTGCTTCTACTCAAGTCAGAAAGCAGCAAGCAGCCGGCAGCTGGCGGGTACAAGCAGATCACATGGCGAGAAGAAGCGAGAGAGAGAGAGGAGGTGCCAGGGTCTTTTTAAACACCAGCTTTTGCTGGAGCTAATAGAGCGAGAACTCTCTCATTAACCCCCCTCTTCCAGGGAGAGCATTAATCCTTTCATGAGGGATCCGGCCCCATGACTCAAAACAGCTTCCAGCACTGCCAAATTGGGATCAGATTTCCACGAGTTTTGGAGGGGACAACACATCTGAACTCCATCATTCATAAATTCCATTTCACATACAATGTATATTACATCTCAGACCTTTCCAACTTTAGAAATTTGATTTTGATATTTTACGTATCTTTCATGTCTTAGGTAACTTTTTGGTCATGTGGAATACATTTACAATAACTGTTCTAATGTCAATGTGTGCTAATTCTAACATCTGTGTCAGTTCTATATTAGTTCAGACTGATTGCTTCTCTCTGCCTTATGAGTTGTAATTTTTTGGATTTTCATTGCATGCTTGGCATGCTTGTTTTTTTATTTAATGCCAGAGATTATGACTTTACCAGTAAGGTGTAGATATTTTTCCATTTCATATGTTCTTGAGCTTTCATTACTGGGACAAATTAAGTTATTCAGGAACTGTTTTATTCTCTTGGGTCTTACTTTTAATATTTGTTAGGCAAAACAAAGTGTTTAGTCTGGGGCTAATTATTCACCACTACTGACACAAGATTCTTATGAATACTCTATCCAATGGTCGGCAAATTATGAACCTTCCAATCTGGCTAGTGGGAACAGGCACTATTTTGAGCCCTGTGTATTAGTAGGTACTGTTCCCTGTGTTCCTTTTGGATTATTCTTTCTCTGTTCTTGGGTAGTTTCCTATAGCATGTACTGATGTGCTAAAGACTTGAGGGGTACGCTCTGTAGAATCCTAGTGCTTTTTACTTTCAGCTCTCTTCTCTATGTGCCTTCACCTTGCATAGTTTAACTGTTCTGGCCTCTCCAAATTCACAACTCTGTCCTTCCAATTCAGTGAGACTGCTGGGCTTTGCTGGGACTTCTCCCTGCACTGTGTCCTGATTCTCTGTCCAGGAAGGAAGCTGGATACTGTAGGCCTCACCTTTTTTATTTCCCTTCTGTCAGAGGCCACTATCTCTGGGCTGCCTGTTTTCCAATGTCTGAATACCTGTCTATTTTTTCATATATTTTTCTGAATTTGTAGTGTTTAAGGCACAAGAGTAAATCTGGTCCTTGCCATTCTATCATGGCCCAGAGCAAAATCAATGGGCTGAATTTTTCAAACTGTTGTTAATTTTACTTTCTAAAAATAAGTTGGTTCTTTTGAGAAACAGCTGGGTCATTTTTAGTGTCCTACATTCTGAAGGCATTCTCAAGCTTGTCATATCCTTCTTTATACATAATACTGGTTGTGTTACTTTTTGTTTCATAATTCAGACTTTGAACTTTCATGAGCCTCTGTTTACTCTGTATTGCTGCTACTGTTTTCAGTCATATTGACTTTTTTCTGCTTGTACGTACATGTTTTCTCCCTCAGAGCTGCTCTTTTTTCTTTTACAATCATTGTGTAAATTCTTTGACACAATGATTAAATATGGATTTCTCTAGAGATTTTTTTTCCTTCTTCCAATTTTTGGTTCACCACCAATACAGAAAAATTACAAAACAAATTCATGGTTTGAGCTTATTTTGGCCCCAAATGGTAAAACCAACTTGGGCAGAAAATCTGCAGGAGTGCTGGCGGGTGGGTACAAGTTCTCAAATACAGTTGTTTGCTCCTTTTCTTTGCTGGCTCAAAGTCAAATTTCCTTACAATACCCTTGTGTTGAGGGATAAAACAGATTTCTTTCTTTTTAATTCAAGTATTTATTGAACACTAATTTTGCATGAGATACTGTGAGGCAGAGTTAGAATGAACTTCTAATCCAGCCTTCTTCAGCTCGATACAGTTCAGCTGGGAAAGGATGGATGCGGTAGCCCTGAAGTGGAATCACTACATAACTGAAAACAACCTTTTTGCCTTCAAGGAGCTCAAAGTCTGGCAAGAGACACAAGTTTAAAAAGCAAGGAGTAATAATACACTTAAGATATTAACCATATTCTTCCATCATGTTAATGCAAATATTTTGTGAGTTTGCTACTTGCTTTTTATTTTATGTAGATTTTTAAAAAAATTTTTATTTATTATTAGCATATTCATTCTTACAAATCATGTTATTTCTTTATGCCCTTTGCCTGACCTATCACTTCCCAAACTCCCTTCCCCTGATCTCTAGTATCCTTAGGTTTGTTCTATTTTTCTGAAAGTTCAATGTATTGTTGTGGTCTTTTCTTTCTTTCCTTCCTTCACTCCTTCCTTCTTCCCTTTTCCCCCCTCCCTCCCTCCCTTCCTGCCTCCTTTTTCTTCCTTCCTAGCAGTCAGTTATGAGTGAGAACATACAGTATCTCTGTTTCTTTGTCTGGCTTATTTCAGTTAACATAATTTTCTCCAGACTCATCCATATTGCTGCAAATGGCAGAATTTCATTCTTTTTTATGGCAGAGTAGTATTCCATTGTGTATATATACCACATTTTCTTTATCCAGTGATCTGTCAGTGGACACTGAGGTTGGTTACTTATTTTGGCTATTGTAAATAGAGCCTCAGTGAACATGGGAGTGCAGGTATCCCTTTGACATGATGATTTCCATTCCTTTGGATATATACCCAGTAGTGGGATTGCAGGATCATATGATAGCTCTATCTGTAGTAGTTTGAGAAACCTCCATACTGTTTTCCATAATGGTTGTTCTAATTTACAGTCCTACCAACAGGGCAGAAGAGTTCCCCTTTCCCCACCAGCATTTGTTTTTCTTGGTCTTTTTAACAATGGCCAGTCTAATTGGGGTGAGATGATATCTCAATGTGGTTTTGATTTACATTTTTCTGATGACTAGTGATGTTGAGCATTTTTTCATGTACCTGTTGGCCATTTGTATGTCTTCCTTTGAAAAGTGTCTATTCATCTCCTTTGCCCATTTTTTAATTGGAATATTTGTTTTTTTAACGGTATAGTTGTTTGAGTTCTTTGTATATTCTGGATATTAATCTCTTGTTGGATGTATAATTTGCAAATATCTTCTTCAATTCTGTAGATTGTCTTTCTGCTCTGTTGATTGTTTTCTTTGCTGTGCAGAAGCTTTTTAGTTTGATACAATCCCATTTGTTTATTTCTTATTTTGTTGCTTGTGCTTTTGGGGTCTTATTCATAAAGTCTTTGCCTGGTCCTATTACCTGAAGTGTTTCTTCTATATTTTCCTTTAGTAATTTTATACTTAAAGTTAAGTCCTTAATCTATATTGAGTTGATTTTGGTATATGGTAAGAGATACAGGTCCAGTTTCATTTTTCTGCATATGGATATCAAGTTTTACAGTACCATTTATTGAACAGGCAATCTTTTCCCTAATGTATGTTCTTACTGCCTTTGTCAAAGATCAGTTGGCTGTAAGTATGTGGGTTGATTCCTGGGTTTTCTGTTCTGTCCCATTGATCCAAGTGTCTGTTTTTATGCCAGTGCCATGCTGTTTTGGTTACAATAGCTTTGTAATATAATTTGAAGTTGGGTAATGTTATGCCTGCAGCTTTATTTATTTATTTATTTTTGCTTAGGATTGCTTTGGCTATTTAGGGTATTTTGTTGTTCAATATAAATGTTTGAATGCTTTTTCTATTTCTGTGAAGAATGTCATTGGTATTTAGATGGAGGTTGCATTTAATCTGTAGATTGCTTTACGTAGAATGGACATTGTCATGATGTTAATTCTTCCCATCCAAGAGCATGGTATGTCTTTCCACCTTTTTGTGTCCTCTTTAACACCCCCTTGGTTAAATTGATTCCTAGGTATTTTATTTTTTTGGCAACTATTGTAAATGGGCTTGCTTTCTTGATTTCATTTTCTGCTAGTTTGTTATTGGAGTATAAAAATACTATTGATTTTTGGGTGTTGATTTTGTATCTTGTAACATTACTGAAGCTGTTAATCAGCAGTTAGATTTTTTGGTAGAGTCCATAGGTTTTTCTATATATAAGATCATGTCATCAGAAAACAAGGACAGTTTGACTTTGTCCTCTCCAATCTGGATTCCCTTTATTTCTTTCTCTTGCCTGATTTCTCTGTTTAGTACTTCCAGTGTTAAATAGGAGTGATGAGAGTGGGCATCCTTGTCTTGTTCCTGTTCTTAAGGGAAAAGCTTTCCCACTCAGGATGATATTGGTGATCGGTTTGTCATAAATGGCCTCTATTGTATTGAGATAATTTCCTTCTATACCTTATTTGCTGAGAGTTGTAATCATGAAGGGATGTTAAATTTTGTTGAATGCCTTTTGTGCATCAATTGAGATAGTCATATGTTTTTTGTTCTTGGTTTTGTTGATGTGGTGAATCACATTTATTGACTTGTGTATGTTGAACCAACCTTGCATCCCTGGGATGAATCTCACTTGATCATGGTGTATAATTTTTTGGATGTGCTGCTGTAATCTGATTGCTGATATATTGTTGAGGATTTTTGCATTTATGTTCATCAAGGATATTGGCCTGTAGTTTTCTTTTTTTGTTGTGTCTTTATCTGGTTCTGGTATCAGGGTGATGATGGCCTCATAGAATGAGTTTGGGAGAATGGCTTCTGTTTTAATTTTTTGGAAAAGTTTGAAGAGAAGTGGTATTAATTCTTCTTTAAAAGTTTGTTAGAATTCAGCTGTAAAGCCATCCAGTCCTGGGTCTTCCTTTGTTGGAAGATTTCTGATTACTGCTTCAGTCTCATTGCCTATTATTTGTCTGTTCAGATTCTCTGTTTCTCCTTGGTTCAATCTTGGTAGTTTGCATGTGTCCAGAAATTCATCCATTTCCTCCAGGTTTTATATATAAACAAATGCTGTACAATTGTTTATAATAATCTCCCATGATTCTTTGTATTTCTTGGAATGTGTTGTAATGTCTTGTTGCTTTGTGTTGCTTCGCCCCCCATGGATTTGTCACCCCACTTCCCCTGGGTGACGGAGATGCAAAGGATTACTCAAAGTCCATCTCTTCTGAGCAGTGAGAGACCCTGAAGTGGTTAACTTCCCTTGGGAATGCTCAAGTGAGAGGCAACCCTTCCTTGGGAAATTAACCCTGAATTGGGGTTTTCTTCCTGCATTTATTTTCCAGACCAGGAAGTTA
>NW_007730216.1:171980-174191 GCF_000696425.1 Galeopterus variegatus
TGATCTTAGCAAACATTCCTTCTTACAGCAATTTCTCAGTATCTTTACATAACAATCAGTAACTAATCTGTCTTTGAGCCAGCAACCTTGCTGTGCCACAAATCTTTATCTTACACCAGAGACTTATAGCCCAAGGAAAGCTTCCAGTCCTGTGCAAGGTCAACATGCGAAACTGCAAGGCTTTGGAAAACCAGGCCCTGTGAAGTACATATGCTTTATAGTATATTCCACAATGTCTCCCTTTTCATTTTTGGTTTTTGTTATTTGGGTCTTCTCTCTTCTATTTTTTTTTTAACCTAGCTAATGGTTTGTCTATTTTATTTATCTTTTCAAAAAACCAACTTTTTGTTTCACTGATCTTTTGTTTTTTGTTTGTTTGTTTAGATGCTTAAAACATCTAAACAAAAAGCAGTATAATGACAGGACAAAGCAATACTTATCAACAACAACCCTAAATGTACATGGATTAAACTCCCCATTAAAAAGACACAGACTCACTGATTGGATTAAAAGGCCAGACCCAACTAAATGCTGTCTTCAAGAGATCCACCTCATCTATAAAGAAAAACACAGAGTAAAAGTGAAGGGATGGCAAAAGATATACTGTACAAATGGGAACCAAAAAGGAGCAGGGGTGGCTATTCTTATATTGGATAAAATAGACTTTAAACCGAAAACTATAGAAAGAGACAAAGAAGGCCATTATATAACGATAATGGGATCTATCCAGTTAGAGGCCATAACAATCATAAAGGTGTATGCACCCAACAGTGGAGCACTTAGATATGTAAAGCAAACACTCTTAGATCTAAAAAAAGAGATAGACCCAAATATGATAATAGTGAGCGACATGAATACCCCTCTCTCAGCCTTAGAGAGATCTTTCAGGCAACAAATCAACAAAGAAACACAGGATTTAAACTACACCTTAGAGCAAAAGCACCTGGCAGATGTCTACAGAACATTTCATCCAACAACTAGAGAATATACATTCCTCTCATCAGCACATGGAACATTCTCCAGGATTGACTACATGCTACATTACAAAAGAAGTCTTAGCAAATTAAAAAATTTGAAATCATCCCTGGTATCTTTTCAGACCACAATGGATTAAAACGAAATCAATAACAAGCAAAATTCTGGAAATTACTCAAGTGCATGGAAACTGAACCACAGACTCCTGAATAACCTATGGGTTCAAGAAGAAATTAAACAGTAAATCAAAATACATCTTGAAACTAACAAGAATAAAGATACATCATAACAAAATGAATGGGATACTGCAAAAGAAGTACTAAGAGAGAAGTTTATTGCAATAAACCCTTACATCAAAAGAATGGAAAGATTTCAAATAAGTGACCTAACACTATGCCTCAAAGAACTAGAAAAACAACAACAATCCAATTCCAAAAGTAGTAGATGGAAAGGAATAATCAAGATTAGGGCAGATTTTCTTTTTTTATTCTTTTTTTTTTGTCTTCTCTTTGGCTATGCGTGGTCTTTTGTTATTCCATGCAAATGTCTGGATAGTTCTTTCCCTTTCTGAGAAAAATGTCATTGGAATTTTGATGGGGATTGCATTGAATTTGTATATCACTTTGGGTAGTATGGACATTTTCACTATGTTGATTCTTCCAATCCAAGAGCATGGGATATCTTTAAATCTTCTTGTGTCCTCTTTAATTTCTCTCAGCAGTGGTTTGTAGTTCTCATTATAGAGATTTTTCACATCCTTGGTTAACTCAATTCCTAAGTATTTTATTTTTTTAGTGGCTATTTTAAATGGACTAGCTTTCTTGATTTCTCTTTCTGCATGTTCACTATTGGAGAATAGAAATGCTACTGATTTTTGTGTGTTGATTTTGTATCCTGCTACTTTGCTGAAATCATTTATCAACTCCAAGAGTTTTTTTTGTAGAGGCTTTAGGCTGTTCGATATATAGGATCATGTCATCTGCAAACAGGGACAGTTTGGCTTTTCCAATCTGGATACACTTTATTTCCTTCTCTTCTCTGATTGCTCTGGCTAGTACTTCCAGCACTATGTTGAATAGGAGTGGTGAGAGTGGGCATCCTTGTCTAATTCCTATTCTTAACGGAAAAACTTTCAGCTTTTCCCCATTCAAGATGATAGTGGCAGTGGGTTTATCATATATGGAGCTTTAATTATGTTGAGATACTTTCCGTCTATACCTAACTTATAGAAGGTCT
>NW_007730216.1:174444-177312 GCF_000696425.1 Galeopterus variegatus
TGTGTTTGTATAGTTTCCAGAATTTCATTTGTTATTGATTTCTAATTTTAATCCATTGTGGGCTGAGAAAATAATGGGATAATTCCAATTTTTTTGAATTTGTTGAGACTTGATTTGTGATCTAATATGTGATCTATCCTGGAGAATGATCCATGTGCTGATGAGAAGAATGAATATTCTGAGGTTGTTGGATGGAATGTTCTGTAGATATCTGCCATGTCCAATTGGTCTAAAGTATTGTTAAGATCTTGTGTTTCTCTGCTAATTCTTTTCCAATTGGTCTAGAATCTGCCAAGTCCAATTGGTCTAGAATATTGTTTAGATCTCATGTTTCTCTGCTGATCCTTTGCCTAGATTGTCTGTCCAAAATTGGCAGTGGGGTGTTCAGGTCCCTTGCTATTATGGTATTAGTATCTATTTCCTTCTTTAGGTCTAATAGAATTTGTTTTATAAGTCTGGCTGCTCCAACATTGGGTGCGTATATATTTATGATTGTTATGTCTTCTTGATGGATTAATCCTTTTATCATTACATAGTGTCCCTCATTGTCTCTTTTTAAGGTTTTTAGTTTAAAGTCTATTTTATCAGATATAAGAATAGCCACTCCAGTTCATTTTTCTTTTCTGTTTGCATGGTAAATCTCTTTCCATCCTTTCACTCTTAGTCTATGTGAGTCTTTATGGGTGAGGTGGGTCTCTTGAAGGCAGCATATAGTTGGGTCCTCCTTTTTAATCCAGTCAGCCAGTCTGTGTCTTTTGATTGGGGCATTTAAGCCTTTTACATTGAGTTGTTATTGAAAAGTGTTGATTTATTCCTAGTGTTTTATTGATTATTGTTTGGTTTTTTAGGTGTCTTTTATTCCTTTCTTCCTGATTTCCTGTTTTTTTTTTTCTGTATTTGTTGGTTCCTTGGGTTGTAGATAGCTTTTTTGTTTGTTTGTTTTCTCTTCATGAATGCCATTTTTATTATTCTTTTTTTATTCTGAGGAAATAAATCATTTATTTCCCAGGTTTTATGGGGTGTAGGAGTGTGTCATTATATTCCATACATGATCAATCTCTAAGGTAAATATCCTGTTACTATATGTTGTGAGCTTTAGAAAACCAAAGGTAAAATTTTTTCAGATTTCCAAATGTCCTCACAATAACAGCAATTTTTCTCTCTGGATTTCTGCCCATATTTATATTGTAGCCTAAAATATTATTCTCTTGCTTGTGCTTGTATACTTTTGGATGCGTTTTACATTTTATCTGTTCTTTTTAGCTGTTTTTAGTGGAAGAGGCAACCTTAAAACCTAGATCATCCAGTAACTGGAAATGGAATCTCCATTAACTACTGATTAATTCCTGCTGTTAATCTGAAACTGTAGAAGGTTAGAAATCTTGATTCTCATTTGATTTTTAGAATAGGGTTTTTAGTTAATGCATGTATGGTATAAAAGTCCTGGATGTAGGGGACAAAGCCCACAGATAGCGTGGCAAAAGCCCATCTAATCAATTCTAATCACTGTTTAGGGATGGGATTATGTACTTTGACTATTTAACATACTGATTGTTGTTAAAAGATGTTCTAAGAATTGTTGTAGAGAAAAATGTGAAAAAATGTTTGTTAAAGATAAGCTGTTTGTTGGTGGAAACTTTAGAGACAATTATAAGAATGTAAGTTTTGCTTAAATCATTTGGGGAGAGGTTATATTTTTCGGTTAGATAACAATCACAGTTTGATCAATTTACTTTTTCACAAATTGTACTTTGGAATGTCACCTTGTTAGTTTAAATGATGTTACTAGTTTCTATTGTTTAAGCTATATTTAGCCATAGATAACTTTTGTCACATTCCCATGTCTTTGTGTCCTTTTGAATGATTGAATTAACTGATTTTTCTTGTGAAACTTCCTTGTCTTTATAATAAAAACAGAAGCTAACTTTGAATCAGGGCTGTACCCAGTTTTCTCCAACCAACAGAGGACTTGCTGAGGTGCAGTCCCTTCAGGCTTCTCACTGCATTCATGTTGCTTTCAGTAATCTTTTTTTCATCTCCTTTACACAGTGAGAGGTGTAACATGAAACCAGGGCAAATGCAGGAATATAAATGCTACTCAAAGTATAGTCTGTGGGCGGGCTAGGACTGGTCTGTGCACTGTTTGTCTCTAGCCCCCAAGAAGATATATACAGAAAGTGAGATCAAGAGTAGGCAAGTAATCCTCTACCTTATCTTGTCCCAGACTGATAACAGTCAAGCAAAAGATGAGCATTTATGTCATGTCCTTGGGTCTGTTAATACAGTTTGGTAATCAGCTGTTCAGGCACCAGTTTGAGTAGCATTGCATCTAAACTAAGATGGCTTTTTAGGCTTTCGTGGGCAGTCACATAAAAACTGATCAATGTTTTGGATACTCTCCCTAGAAATATGTGCATATTATACAAAATATAAAAATTAATATAAAATGTCAGTGAATACATGGATCTTCTCATGTCTTCCAGACCTGGGTTTTTTAATCCAAGCAGGAGACAAAGCCAGGGTGAAAACATTTTGAGTAATCATTTTACCATCACACATGCCACACCATCTGTCTGAGAGTATAAACTGTAATACACAAAAGCTGGACCTGAAACAAACTATCAAGGTAATTAGTTGGAAGACGTCATTTATTAGTCATTCATTCGACAAAACCCTGCTGCATATACTGTATGGGATGAAGTTCTAGTCTCAAATCACTGTTCCAGGAATTGAAATTTGACATTCTTTTTCCATTCCTCCTCCCCCTACCTCCAGCACATGAACTCTCTTCCTACATTAGGAAAAATTCCACATTTAAAGAGTCTTGGTAAGAGGTAGAGAACACTTCCTTACATTATAAAGGAAAAC
>NW_007730216.1:177575-179550 GCF_000696425.1 Galeopterus variegatus
TGGGATGAAGTTCTAGTCTCAAATCACTGTTCCAGGAATTGAAATTTGACATTCTTTTTCCATTCCTCCTCCCCCTACCTCCAGCACATGAACTCTCTTCCTACATTAGGAAAAATTCCACATTTAAAGAGTCTTGGTAAGAGGTAGAGAACACTTCCTTACATTATAAAGGAAAACTCACTTTCCCCAACATTACTACAATTAGACATGGCATGATGCTTCTACCAATCTGATGACAACATGTCAGCCTCTGACCAGGACATGGTGATACAGAAAACATGGGACAGTGCAAAATGCATTTTGGTAAAGATGGTGTGAGTGGCTGTAGCAATGTCTGGTTTCCAGGAGCAGCAGTGACAGCAGTCTTAGCTGTAGGGTCCAGTATCCAGCATCATGGTCAGTGGTAAAACCAAAGGTAATATTTTTTCAGATTTGGCAAATGCCGTCACGATAAAAACAACTTCTATCTCTGTGAGCAACAGCAGGGGCAGACATTCCTACGTGGGATGCAACCTAGGCTGGGATTGTGGATTCTGTCCCTGGCCATATAGCCTCAAGCTTTGTTCTTTGTCTTTTCCCAAAATAAAATAGGTCCGTACCATTTATAAAAATTGCTTTATGCTTAAATTAGAAAAACTTGCAATCCAGTTTTGCTCCAAGAATTGAGTGAGAAACAAGTCTGGGGAGTAGCATTCAGAGATTTTTCATTATGCTCAGCTGAGAGCCATGTCCTAAATCTTTGATCTGGCTATACTCCATGGTAGAGAAAATGTCATTTATCACCCAACATCATGTCTCATAATTGAGGAGAAATGTCCTCCCTCTTCTTTCCCAGGAAAAAACATTTAAATGTGTATTTAAGACCCCTCCCCACTCTGGATGCTCTCTGATCACTGACCTCAGTGGTTCTGCATCTGTCTGAGCACCAGGATTGCTTGGGGCTTGTTACATAATACTCAAGCCTCTTCCCAGACTCACAGTATCATAATATTAGGCATAGAGTCCAAGAATCACTTCTTGCTACTGAAAGTGTGATCTGAAGACCAGCAGCATCAGCACTAACAGTGATCTTGTTATAAATACGAAATTTCATGCTCGACTCCAGACCATCTGAGTCCTAAGGTAATGTCCAGGTGATTCCTGTGCACAGGAAAGTCTGGGATTCCCTGTTGTACATGCTTTCTGTGCAGTCTGCTCTGAGCGTGTGGTCTAATCACATGGCTTAGCACTGGAGGTCCAGGGCTCGCTCCTTGCTCCCTTCTCTTCTACAGCCAACCTCTCCCTCAGTGACCTCATCCATGCTCAAGGGTTTAAGGATCATTTCTATGACATCACCTCCCAATTCTATTTCTCCAGCCCACACATTTCTCCTCAATGTCTCCTGATTTGTGTGTTCAGCTGCTAACCTGACCACCTCACCTGCATTTCTAAGTAGATATCTGAGCTTCAACGTCTCCTAAACTGAATGCCTGTGACGTCCGTTTCTCAAATGTGCTCCTGCCAGAGTCTTCTCCATCTTCACTGATGACAACTATCTTTCTAATTAATGGTCTGACATTTTTGGTGTCCTCCCTGACTCCTCTTTCTTATACCATAGATTTAGTCCATTAGGAAATGCTGTGAAGTCAGTTTTTGAAATGTGTCCAGAAACCAGTCCCTTCCCAGTATTTCCACTGCTCACACCCCAGTTGAAGTAACTGACCCATGTGGCCTGAAGCCCTGGACTAGTTTCCCATGCTTTTTCTTAGTTCTCACTCTCCCCTTACCTCTGGATTCTGTTCTCAGCATAGCAGTCAGCGTGATACTCTCAAAAGAGTTGTACCATGCCTGTCTTTGCTCAAAACTGTCTCACTCAAAAACCCTTTCCACATCCCCCAGGCCTGCATGTTCTGGCCGCACCTCCGACCTCATTTCAGTTACTCTCTGCTCCATCGTGACAGATCCCTCGCTCTTCCCAGAGTGCACAGACACGCTC
>NW_007730216.1:180181-183390 GCF_000696425.1 Galeopterus variegatus
AGTTACTCTCTGCTCCATCGTGACAGATCCCTCGCTCTTCCCAGAGTGCACAGACACGCTCCTGCCCCGTTACATCTGCACTGCAGGTTACCCTGAACAGAACAAATTTCCTCCAGATATCCTGTGACGAAGTCCTTCATGTCCTTCAAATCTTCCCTCAAAGGTCACCTTCCTATGCAGGTCACGCTGCTCATCTCTTAACTGCCCTCTTCCCTGTCCCCATACACCACACTCCAGATCACCTTCCCCACAGCATTTACCACCTTGTAACATACATGCTTTCCTTATTTATGCTGCTTATAGTGTAGTATTTGCCTCTTCCCACTAGAATACATGCTCCACGAGGCTGGCAATTTTGGCCAGTTTTTAGTTCACTGACGTATTCTAGATGCCAAAATAGTGTGTCAAATAGCCAGTATTCAGAAAATATTGGCTCAGTGAATGATCATTGTAGAGCACCTCCTTATTGTAGAGACACTATATTGATGTAGCCTTAGGCCAAATGCTGTTTTGTGGCAGCTACAGCACAATGTCCTCTCACGCTGACATCAATGTCGCCTGTGCTCTTCTCACAAGCACTGGTCTCCTCCGTCCCTCCCTCCTTCCATCCTCTCCCTCCCACACCAGCCCTCCTGCACACTACAGCACACGGTTATATTTCTCCAGAAAAATGAGCCTAGGCATATGGGCCCTATTTTCCAACCAAATACAAATCTAAGTTAGATTGTGCTTTATATATACACGAGTTTGGACTGGACACAGCACTGGGATTGTTAGAGCTGAGAACAGTGACAGCGAGAAGGTGGCCAGAGAAGGATGGAAACAAAAGGAATTTATCTAAGATGAGAAATTATGGCATCCCTCATCTGATGATTCTAGAATCTAGTCCCTTTTAAAAGATTGGGGGGGACCGAGCCCGTGGCGCACTTGGGAGAGGGCGGCGCTCCCGCCGTGGGTTCGGATCCTATATAGGGATGACCGGTGCGCTCACAGCGCTCACTGGCTGAGTGCGGTTGTGGCCGGTCTCAAAAAGGACAAAAAAAAGAAAAAAAAAAGATTGGGGGAAAGATAGAAAATACAATCCAGGAAACATCCTTAGAAGGAGAGCAGGAGCTAGAGAGTCTGAAAATTCATCTCTTGTTACCACAGAAAATCTTGTGTACAAGGATTTCCCTGGGCCTTGTGGGGACAATGACAGAAAAAATGACTCCTGCTGCTCTCAGGGATGGGGACACCAAGAGAAGAAAGAGACCAGAACTTGTACACAAGAACAAGAACAGGCATAATCCTCTACAGAAAAAAAGACACAAATTATAAGCACATAAAAAATGGAGGCTGAGGGCAGGACCCAGGTGTCCTCACTGCCCACAGTGTTGGAGACAGGACAAAGCTGGGCAATGTCTGAGTCCCTCTGAACACAGGTCCTGCTGGGACAAGGTTTTAATGAAGGGACAAGGACAAAGGAGCAGTGAAGATGACCCAGCTGAGGAATGACCACATCAAAGCCCGCAATGGACTGAGCACCAGCCGGGCACAGGCCCCATCCACGCTCGGCTCCTCACAGCCTTCCCCTGTCCCCACCTGCAACAGACTCAGCACAGCAAACACAGATTCTGGAAGCTTTTCAGGTTTTATTTCCACTCTCAAATTTTAAGAATCTTCTTTCCTTTAATTAACTCATCGACCACACCCTATGGCAAGAATTTGCAAACAAATTCATATCCAGATAATTCTTTTCAATAGGGAAGTAAGAAGCTGTGGCTCAGTGCAACATAAATTTAAGACAGGGATGGAGACATCCCAGCCCCGCCTCTGCTGGAACAGGAAAGTTGATGAGAGAAGAGAACACAGGTCAGTGTGGGGAAGGGGCCTTGATGCTCGGGGATGGGCCAGTCTCCCCATTTCCTCACATTATACTAACAGGAACACAGACACACAGACATTCTGATGCCAGTTGCAGACAGAGAATCCAGGCAGGAGCTCTTGAAGTCACAGTGGTTGTGTTGCACGGGACTTGAACTCATCTGGAATCACTCAGTCCCACAGAAGGCAGCTATGTCACACTGTAGAACAAAATAATAATAAATGTATATAAATCAGTGTAAGTGGTGACACTCTGAACAGCCCACCACATGCTCAAAATGTCCAAATCTAGACAATCCCCATACCGCAGTCGTGTCCCTCTGCCCCACTCTCTCTCCCACTTCAGGCCTTCCAGGGTCTCACCTTTACAAGCTGTGAGAGACACATCAGAGCCCTGGGCACTGTCATTGCCTGGGGTAGAACAAGAACAGGACCTGGTCAGAGCCCACAGACGGTGTGACTAAAGGAGGAATTATGGGGTGGGTGAGCTCCCCATGGGCTCTCTTCTACACTATCCCAAGGGTTTCAGGGATCACACCCCACCATACTTACAGGCAGCCTGATTGTAGCTCCCCTTTCCACCTGCGGGAAGAAAGCATCCTGTGAGAAGGTCCCTTTCCCTGCGGTCCTAGTGGAATTCCATAGTTTTGGACCTTAGGGATATTTCCAGAACTGTGACAGTGAACCCTCAGCAGGATTAGGAGACATAAGGAAAGCAGATGTTCAAGGACTGGACCAACTGCCCTTCTGGATGTCTGTCCTCAGCAGAGAACTTCCACTCTGACCTCTGATTGCTGGTCCCCATCCCCACAACCATTATGGTGATAAATCTGTCTTCATTGTCAGTGTGTTTACAACAGGGTAAGTGTCAGCACACAGGGCCCCAGGCTGGGTAAGCGCATGAGTGTCTGGATGGTACATTCCAGTAGCAAGGCAGCGCACACTTCTACCTGGGACTTGAAACCCCCCAGTGGGACAAGAAAACTCGGACCACACCCCTCACCCTTCCCTACCTGAGCTCTTCTTCCTCCACATCACAACACCTGCAACCACAACAGCTGCAACCACAGCTCCAAGGAGAACCAGGCCAGCAACGATTCCCACAATAAGCATGGTGGGCTGAGGCGGCGGCTCTGGGAAAGGAAGGGAAGGTGAGGGGCCCTGACCCCCAGGCCTCAGCTCTGATTCTGCTGAAGGTCTCCAGAATGCCTCCTACTTTCCTGAGAAAAGACTTGATCCCTCATTCTTGTCCTTACCCCATCTCAGGGTGAGGGGCTTGGGTAGACCCTCGTGCTGCACATGGCACGTGTATCTCTGCTCCTTTCCAGAAGGTACTACCACAGCTG
>NW_007730216.1:184028-185207 GCF_000696425.1 Galeopterus variegatus
CACCTGAGGGTGGCCTCACTGTCAGAGATGGGGTGATGGGTCATGTGTGTCTTTGGGGGATCTGAGGAGAAAAATCAGGAAACTCAGACACTTTGCATTACTTCCCATGGGCCACTGAAGCAGCACTCATGTTACTGTATTGAGAACGGACAGGACAATTTGGGGTGTGGGAGAGAGCACAAAACCCAGATTGCATTATTTCCCATGGGCCACTGAAGCAGCACTCATGTTACTGTATTGAGAACGGACAGGACAATTTGGGGTGTGGGAGAGAGCACAAAACCCAGACATCAGACTGGACACAGACATATGGGTTAATGTCCCATTCCTTGGAAAGTTCTAGACTCAGGGTATCCCATTCCTTGGAAAGTTCTAGACTAAGAGAGAACTCCAAGGCAGGAGGCTCCAGGTGTCTGAGGGAGAGAATAGGGACTTCTGGTCCTGACCTGGGAGGAGGCCGAGAGTAAGAAAAGCCGGGATCAGACCTCCAAACATACTGAGTGTGAAGCAGAGAACAAGATCTGAGAAAGTCAAGGTGCCCAAGGCTGTCGCAGGGGTCAAAGGGAACCGCTGATCAGTATTTCAGAGACTGTCTTCCCCTCCAGCCTTGGAAAGACTCATCCCTTAAGTGCCCTCAGAGTCACTGTCCATACCAGGTCTGGAAACCCGTGAGGATTCTTCCCCTCTTGATCACAGGGAGGGCGATATTCTAACGAGGATCCCATTTCCCTCCCCTCCGTGTGGGAGGCCATCGGGGACATGTCAGGAGATGGGAGCTGCCCCGCGTCCCCTCGCACCTGCGCGCTGCAGCGTCTCCTTCCCGGTCTCCAGGTATCTGCGGAGCCACTCCACGCACCTGCCCTCCAGGTAGGCCCGCTCTTGCTCCGCCTCACCGGCCGCCTCCCACTTGCGCCGGGTTATCTGAGCCGCCGTGTCCGCCGCGGTCCAGGAGCGCAGGTCCTCGTTCAAGGAGATGTAATAGGCGCCGTCGTAGGACACCTGACTGTACCCGCGGAGGAGGCGCCCGTCCGGTCCCACGTCGCAGCCGTACATCCTCTGGAGGGTGTGAGACCCTGGCCTCGCCCCCGCGGTCAGCCCCGCCCCCGACCAAGGGCCGCGATTTCTAAACGGAAAATGAAACCGGGTAAAAGCCGTCCGGGCGATTGTCTCGGCGGGACC